>NW_005871156.1:2818053-2821624 GCF_000147115.1 Myotis lucifugus
TTTTAAATTTGACTTTAGAATCAAGTAAATATTCTGTATGTAAAAAAAAAAAGCAAAAACAAACTAAATAAACTAACAAGGTAGGAGTAAGATCCTAAAATTGAATGCAAGGTGAAGTAAAAGAATTCAACTTATTTAAAACAAACAAAAAAGAGATACACTTAAGGGGAAAAATAGCTAATGTAAGTGACTTTTGAATATAATATTTTGACTACATACCTCTAGTCTTTAAAACAAAGAAATGCAGACAAATCTCAAACTCTTGTAATAGGGATGTTTGCTGCTGAAGTGCCTTCATCAAGGAATCAAAATTGACGTCATTAATAAAGAGCACAGAGACATCGTATTCCGCCTGATATAATAAACTGGATGGAAATATTGCTTATGTAATATTCCAGGCAAAATGCGTAACCTGACCATAATGAGGAAACAACAGAAAAACTAAAATAAAGAGATTTGTATAAAACAATGGTTCCATACTTTTTCAATATTTTTTTATGCTAAAGGAATGAAACACAAAGACATCGAATTGACTGTTTCAGATTAAAAGATCCCAAAGAGATCCTGATTGTATCCTGAACAGTATAAGATTTTTATGAAGGAAATTATTGAAACAATTGAAGAAATTTAAATATGGGCTATATATTAGATAACATTAATCAGTGTTAAATTTTCTGGATTCAAAAACTTGTTTTTAGGAAATAAACACTAATGTATTAGGTGTTAACTTATACAATATGTGCAATTATTCCCATATAGTTTAGAAAAATATAAAATATCTACAGAGAGAATGATAAAGCAATATGACAAAATGTTAAAACTTGGTGAATCTGGGTAAGAATATGCAAAGGTTCTTTATGCTTTTCCTATAATTTTTCTCTGTTTGAAATTATTTTGAAAATAACATTTAAAACAAATAGCATAGAAGACAGTATTTGTAACACAGGCAATATTTTCTGTGATATTATTATAGATGGCAAAGTAGAGGTTAATATTTAGATGAAGAGAAATATAAAGTTTTCAAATTATAAAAAATATATCGCTTCTACTGTGATATGGATGTTTTAAAACAGGTGGCCTAAACATGATTCTTCATTCTCTTCCTACTTTAGTACTCTTTGATGGGGTTGCACCTGTTTACTCATCAGTAATGGTGAGATTTTTGTTTTTGTAAGTGTTCACATTCATAACATTAAATTATGAAACAATTTGAAATGTATTTTAAAAGTTATATATGTAGGTGTCCCTCTAATTTTAGAAGTAAAGGATATTGTCTTTTAAAAACTTTGACACATGTAGTCATGGCTCAGTGGTTAAGACAATGAACTAAACAACTTGAAAAATATAGTAAAGTATACAAAATAGACAACAACAATTATTGGGTAATGTTTTCAAGAAGGATAAGAGAATTAAAAATGTTTTAAATTTAAAAAATATATATTTTTATTAATTTCAGAGAGGAAGGGAGAGGGAGAGAGCGATAGAAACATCAGTGATAAGAGATAATCATTGTTTGGTTGCCTCCTCCATGCCCCCTACTGGGGATCAAGCCTGCAACCCAGGCATGTACCCTGATTGGGAATCGAACTGTGACTTCCTGGTTCATAGGTCAACACTCGACCCCTGAACTATCTATGCCAGCCAGGCTGCATTTCTTGGTTTGCAAAGAAAGATCTATTTAGAAAAGATCAGAAAGGAAAATGTTGACTTATTGATGAAAATAAATCCACTGCATTTCAAAAATAGGAAATTTGCACTTGAATTTACAAAATTTTTCTTCCAGAAAGTGACCTCCCTTACAAAAAATGAAAGACAATTTGCTGATACTCAGCTGTATTAAGTAGATAAATCAATAATTATCTAAAGCCTGAGTAGCTTGTTGGCACAAATTTGCATGACCTTATTTTTACTTAAAATGTATCAAGATTTGTTCTGGCATTTAAAAAGAAACAGTTTTAAGCTGTCAACCAAAAAAATCTATACAAACTAGTGAAAATCAAATTATTCAGTTTTTTATGCATACAGTGATTGAAGGGGTGGAGGGCGGGGGAAGGTAAAGAAATAGATGAGAATTTGCCGGGAAGCTGTACAAAGTTGAAGATGGTGATTGAGAAACAACCACCCCGCACTATGTAAAGATCTAAAAACACGCCTTATCCTAACCAGGCCCACAGCCAACTGTGGGTTTAAGTGTAGAGGAGAGCCGGGTCACGTTCCCTGGGCCCTTTTTACTGTCAGACCCTTCCCCTGGAGTTCATGCTTTTGCTGCCATGGGGTGAATTAGAAAAAGGGCCAAGGGTTCCAGGCCCAGGACCTCCTAAGCAGTACATCTGTCATGGATCACATTATAGAATAGAAATGTTTGTTTTTGATCCTATTCATTTCAACTGGCAGGCAGTTATTATTAGAATGAAAAATTAAGCCATTATGCCTTGCAAGCCTTGCTGGCTCTATCAAATTGATGGAGTTAATACAGCAAATTATTTTTCATAGCTGATAAAAACAGCTGTATGTAGACAGCTGGTCTTTTCTTAAGTGGTAGGAAGAAGCACGGGATGGCAGCCATGCTGGGATGGCTCACACCGAGGTGGAGGCATCCGCGCTGATTGCTGGTTTGGCAACACATGAAGAGATAACACTGTAAGTGATGGTAGGGTGTTCTGAAGGGGTTTTTATTTTTATTAGTGTTCCTATGGGAAGGAAACAAAAGCCGTACCATCACATGTTCTAAAAATAAGCTTCTGTGTTCCTGAAGTAGCACTGTTATTTATAGGCCTGCCACTTTTCTGTTAGTTAGTGAATGTTTCAATGAACATTTCTGCTACAAAAATATTCGGGTAGCAATTACAACTTTTCAGAAACCAGTGAATTGCAAGTATACCTACTTCCTATTTATTAACCATCCCTCCAATATCTTTAGAAGCTGCTCATTTCTTGAAAAAGATTTGAGTTATTAAAAAATGCAAGCCGCAATATGTACGGATGTGGCACTTTGAGTTCCAAGAGTTTTGTAGTAATAACTTATTCAGGCTACCTCTGTAAAGGTTACATTGATGATGATACCCAAAAGACCAGGTGTCTAGGGCAACCTTAATTGAACCAGCACCTTAACACCTGGGAATTTTTCAAACCAAATTCTTGAATCTTTTCTTTTCACATCTAATAATACCCAAATGCCAACAACAGTAATATTTTAATCCTATTCGAAAAATTTAGGTTGTGTCACAGATTCTCCTAATACGTGTGTGTGTCTGTGTGTGTGTTTGTGTGTGTGTGTGTGTTATACATGAGTGCCTATTGTTCTATTTTTGTTGAGCTTTTTGAGTTACTTTATTTTTATTCTAGTTTCCATGAGAATGGTTTATGGTAACACAGGTTGCCTTGGTTGTCAGAAACTTGCTTAGCTTTCCGGAGTAAAATTTAAGTTCTGTTTTGTCAAAGTTATATATATATATATATATGGGCTATTTTTGATGTATCACTGAGGCTAGAATTAAAAAGTAAATACACTGATGCAATTAATAAAAACAAGCTCCTGATGCAAATCTAACTGCTTACTGCTTATTTCTTT
>NW_005871156.1:2821724-2873447 GCF_000147115.1 Myotis lucifugus
GTTATTTATTTATTTATTTATTTATTTATTTATTATTTTGTCCCTCCAAAGATAAACTTACCATCAGAAAAAGAAGCAAATGGGCTGCTCTTGGAGACAATGGGAAGGCTTTTGAAGAACAAGCATATGAATCAGTTGTGGGATTTTTTGATGTGTCACACTTCATATTTCATCATACAAATTGCTTTATTTCATTGCTGCCATTCCATTTCACAGATGAGGAAACCGAGACACTCATTAAAATTATGTGCAAAGGTCACACAGATAGTAAGTGACCCATTGAAATTCTGACCCAAGCAGCCTGACTCCAGAGACATCATCCCTAACCACCACGATCTGAAACTGCTTCCCCACCACAAAGGAACCTGTTTGATGGAGGCCATGCCTTGAGGTGGCCAGTTTTACAGTCCAACATCTTAGTGAGGACCATTGGCTGGTCTCTAATAAGAAGACTGGCCCCAAAGGCTCCCATTTGCTCCTCCCCAGGCCCCCTCTGCCCCCTCCATCAGTCTCTGCGGTTCTGTGTTCTGTGGCACTACTAGAGCATCTCTGTGATGGCTCTCATTTCAGCTGGAGTGTTATGTCTTAAACTTGGAGGAGCTTCTTTGGCCTGGATGTCCTGCCTGGTTCAACACTTTGTTGATTAATTTTACCAAAACTCATAGCAAATGGAAAAGTGCTAAGGTCAGTAAATAATGTAAAAAAAAGTGTTGTCTTTAGTTTATGATTACTCTTGATGTTGTAAAGAGACCTGTGGAAGTCACCTTATACAGTTTTTACAATCTAATATTTTAAGGTTGGTTGATTTTTCTTAATTAGAGATTTGAATTCTGGTTATGCCACCCTCTAGATGCATGACTTTAGGCAAATTACGTAACTTTTCTAAGACTTGATTTTATCATATGAAAAGGGGGTAAGATCTGTGGTGAGGACTAAGGGAGAGAAGCAGTATATAACTTCCTAAATAACCCATGGCACAAGATAGATGTTAGGTAAATATTAATTCTCTCCCCTCAGATAACCTTCACATGAATCCAGGTTAGATAGAACACAGACAAAGGAGAAAATTATTAAATCTAGATTTACACACTAGTGATTGTGTATTATTTTTACATACAGGGTAAACATCAGGGTTGATGACAAGAGTAATGTTAAAAATTTGAGCTGAGTATTTCATCAAATAATTGATTTGTCTCATGAATTTAAAAGGACTTCTCTATTCAGTCAGGAAAGACATTATGGAATAAGGAATTTAAATGATTTTGGAATTTTTACTCAGACTTATAAATTCCAATTACCAGCTTTTTATCTTGGTTTTCAAAACATGAGCTTTAAAAAACTGACATAACACCACCAATAAATAGATAATTAGTAAAAAAAACTTATGAATAACTTAACTCCCCCCCCATGAGTATTGATTGGTATGAATGAGTACAAGATGTCACAGTGAATGATAACTTTCCATGTATAATAAGAATGCCATATTCACACTATGGGTCATGGATAATGGGAACAAACAGTAGTGATCTCTTACTTCATTGTTAAATAAAATATAGAAGCAGTTACAAAGAAAAGTGTCACCTCTATACTAACATCCTATGTGTTCTTAAACGACACACTAAAAACTATCAAAAGAATATGTGATCTAGTAAAGACATGGTGTCTGTTCTCAAGCAACTAATACATATATACATGGACATGAGACTGTACATAGCCACGAATTGAAAATTAGCTCAATCCCCACAGTAACAACATAACACAAGAACATAGACGTATATAAAAGTAGGTTGAAAGAAACTCAGAATTTAAACACTAAAGGGTGTATTGTACAAAATGTTTCAAAGACAGAATCAACTCTCTGAATTTAGTATGAGAACCAATTTAATTTTAAAAGCCAAACTTTGATTATTTATATACTGCCAAGAGCTAGCGGGACCAAATTTTTACTTGCCAACTTTACTTTGTATTTATTATGTACATATGTATACATTCATAAATATATATGCATATATATGCATATATGTATATCTGTTTATACACATACATATATGGGGGTGTAAGCAGAGCCACTGTTTTGGTCTATATAGTCATACCATCCAGGGTAAACAGCTAATATGAAGTATCAACAAAAGTGAAGTAACAAGGAGGTTTACATGAGGAAAGCTTGTACTTAGAGCAAAAATTTACCAGGACTCTTTGGTTGCACTGTGGAAATGTGTGGCTTTGTTTCCATGTAGACTCTACTGAGAGATTCCATCTGGCCAGCAACACTCATGGGTATGCTTTGGAAGTTTTGTCCAAGTTTCATAAATCTTGTCATATATCAGGTTATTCTCAATCCGGCCAAAGTAAATAATCTGCAGCCAGGAGAGTGAACGATCATTTGTGCCCTAATCACAGAACAACCTTCTCTCTCCTCCGATGCCACGGCCCCCCTTCCATTAGTCAGGCCTTTGGTGAGTAACATCTATTGATGTGAGAAGGAGTTTTCTGTGAACAAAGTTTAGAATTTAAACGAGCCCGGGATTAGGACATTTCATTGTATTTAATAATTACATTGTTGAAAAAGGAGAGAAAACTAAGAAACTTTTGAGAGGAATGTCAGTCTCGGGAACTTGGGAATGCTCAGAAATCCTCTTGTCCCTGTTACCCCTCGCTAAACATGACTCAGCTTCATGCTCTAGTTTGATGCCTCCCCTCACCGATTTTCAGCTATTAATCTCATTGTGCTTCCCTGTCTTGACATTCATTAAACCACTCAGATTTTAACAAAACATTACTCAGAATCTAGAAACACAGATTCTTTGTGTTTTTGTGTAAAAGCTGCTTTTATGTAGACATTTCCTCTACAAGCCTGTGAAGATGAGATGGAATTATGACCTTCTATTGCACTGTTTTAGGGCTCTGATGGCTTCTGGGACTCTTGTAGGTCCTCCATCCACACAGTTTGCCATTTCAACTGCATCTCTTTCTTGTACCTGGGATGTAATTAGTGTTGTTGCCTACATCCCAGATAGGACATTTGCTCTTGCTCTGATGACAGCTTTCTTCTCATTACCCTAATCAGGAAATGTGTCCAGGGCCAGAAAGTGTCACCCTTCTGCAATGTCCTATTTCTTGAATTACCAAAGAGAAGAGTTTGCTTATTCCACAGGGCCTGTCTTACCTTGTTTAAACAAAATTCACTTAATTGATAAAATACTTAGAGTAAGCAAGCCTAATGTAATGAGTTGTCCTCCTTTGGGCAAAAAACAAACTAACCAACCAACAAACAAAAATCTTAACCTAAGGTTCTATACTCATTCATTCATTCATTCATTCATTCATACATACATACATACATTCAACAAATATATATTGGGTATCTACCAAGCACTATCTTTGCTCAATGAAGACCAAGACAAAGTCCCCATTGCCCTAAAACTTATATTTTATTGGAGAATGACAGGTAGTAAACACTTATACAAATAACATATACTGGTGAATAGTATGAAGAAAATAAAACAAGAGCATGGCCATTGAGAGAAAGGGTCTGGGGGGACAGCAGCAGTTTAATATTAGAGAGAATGATTGGGAAAGACCACTCTAAGAATGTGACATTTGTGCTGATGATAGGAGAGAGCTAGATGCATGAAGATATGTAGACATTGTAGCCAGAGGAGATAGCAAGTTCAAAGGCCTGGAGTCAGGAAATTGGGAGTACTGGAGAAAACAGTGTAAAAGCCAGTGTGCCTTTGCACCATGAGCATAAACTTCTTGATGGTAACCTTGGCATTCCCATTCGTCTCTAGACTTTTGATGGGGAACGTGTGGTCACACCTATGTTTTGAAGGAATCACCTAGACCAGTGGTTGGCAAACTGCGGCTCGCAAGCCACATGCGGCTCTTTGGCCCCTTGAGTGTGGCCCTTCCTAAGCCTTAGGAGTATCCTAATTAAGTTAATAACAATGTATCTACCTACCTATATAGTTTAAGTTTAAAAATTTGGCTCTCAAAAGAAATTTCAATCGTTGTACTGTTGATATTTGGCTCTGTTGACTAATGAGTCTGCCGAAAACTGAGACCCTTTGAGTTCTAACTCTGATTCTCTGAGTACCCATGGTCCAGCTGAGTCAGGTCCTTGAATATTGACTTTTCTGCACTTCACACAGTAACTGATCATCAAGGGAGCTAAAATCTAAACTGAGCTTCTCCAAGATACAGTCTATGAGTCAGAAGTAAATGGCTCACTTAACTTATATAACAAATGACAATAATATTTGGTGGGAAGAAAGGGAGCTGGTTTCCTGTATCTTCTTCCAATCCTTTCCATTCCATTCCTTCCCCCAACTTTCTGCTTTCTAATAATTTGTCTTTTGTCATGATGTGGCACCTTCTTACTCATTCAATGATGCCCTTCATGCTTATTTTAAATATCATCTATGATATAAAATGATTGAATTAACAAAATTATATTTTATTTTCTATTGGGGTCTCCAATATTCCTAGTTTTGGTTCACAATTCACATGGACCCAATCTTTGACAAAAATTGAAAGAGAATTGTAATTTTTAAAAAAATTAGTATTGCTTTATTCAACCATTCATCAGGGCTTCCATAGTTTCACCCCTGGTCTGCATGGAGACACTTGAACACATTGTGGTCCTCACCCTCATGTTTCCCATAGCGTAGAGGGGGCAGACACACACAGAAAGCGACTCCATGATAGCATAAAGAGGCATGCACGTAATCTTAGGGCATTGAAAGTTAAGTCATTAAGCCTGGAGAAACTGCAAAGCAAGTTAGAGAACAGATCAAAGAGTTGCTAGAATAGATATCTAGCCTCCAACCTGTCAGACATTTCCAGTTCTGGCTCACTACCAGGAGTGTCATATAAGATCCAATCTAACCTTGCAAAGCTTCTGGGAAGACACTGCATTCTTTGATATTTACCTTCAATTCTAATCAGTCATAAAATTGCTGCCCCAGCTTTTTTGAACCATGAAAAGATGTATGACTAGAGTTACCCAATGATTATTTTCAACACAGCCAGTAACAACATTTTGTAATTCCACAGTCCTTCAACACAAAGCCTGGCTCTGGGCTATGACGCAAGTTGATGTTGCAAGTTTTGTTATCTTTGCTTTCTGACTAAACAGTCAAGGATAGGTGAGGAAAGAGTCCTGAAGATTTAGTTGATGCTTATGATGGACAACTGAAATATGGATGCTGAAAAATGAGAAGGCAGTTATAAACAAGGGTTCTATAGGCCCCATGTGGAAAAGAGCCAGAAATCTTATTTAAATCCTTCTTACTCAATCCCTGTTTCACTTGAGGTGTTCACTTTAAGAATGAGAGAAGGTTTCATCTAGTTAGCACAGACCTCATTTATAGTTTCTAAATATCATATGGTTAATAGTTTTGATCCAAGAGAATAAAAAGAAAATGGCATCAGCACATTTAGGGCATAAACCAGTAAACACACACACACACACTCACACACAGCTAAAAAAGTCATCTTCAAAGCTGTTTTTCTTAATCATTGTATTACTACATTTAACGTTAGTAGCTAATAAAAGTAGTGAATAACAAAACCCATTTTTGTGCGTAGATGCAGCACAAAACATCACAGAACATTTGTAGAGCAATAGTAGGCTAAAAGAATTCATTTGTAGTACATGTCCTTTCATCCAAGAATTGTACTTATGAGAATGTGTCCCTAGGCAAGGGGAGGTGAAAATATGCAGGATATATTTAGCTATAAGGATTTTTTGAAGCACTATTAGTAATAGGAAAAAAATTAAAATTTAAATGTCTAATAAAGAGGATTAGTTAATAATTGTCCATATAATGGAAAACTAACTATGCAGAAATTATTGTAATTTATTATGGAAAGATAATAATGATATATTTTTAAGGGAAAAATAAAGATATTGAAAAATAGAATATATAGATTGGACTATATGAAACAGTTGTTTTTATAGGTGAAAGTGGTTGAATATCAGTTATTTGTTAGCAAACTAAAGTCTGATCTCATTTTTGTAAATAATAAAAATAAAACAACTGTTAAATACTAGTATATGTGTTTGTGTGCTCATAGAAAGACTTTGAAATATATTTTCTAAGGTTTACAATACTTATTTTCAATATGGGCTTAGGAGGCTTATTATAATTATTAAAGAGTAATCTTTTCCATATTTTCAGACTTTTTTAAAAAAAAAGAATAGTCTTGCCTGGCTAGTATGGCTCAGTAATTGAGCTTTGACCTATGAACCAGGAGGTCACAGTTCAATTCCTGGTCAGGGCACATACCCAGGTTGCAGGCTTGATCCCCAGTAGGGTGAATGCAGGAGGCAGCCGATCAATGATTTCCTCTCATCATTGATGTTTTGATCTCTCTCTCTCTCTCTCTCTCTCTCTCTCTCTCTCTCTCTTCTCCTCTCCCTTCCTCTCTGAAATCAATAAAAATATATTAAAAATATATTAAAAAAGAATAGTCTTTATAATAAGGAAATATAATGAAATATATGTTATTTTGAAAAAACAAAAAAGAATTTGATGGCCACAAATTTGTATTCTTTCCATTCAGTGATGATAACTCCTTCTCCTATTATCCTTTATTCATTCCTGAGTCCTCTTCTTTTTACTGTAGTAAAATAACACATCCCTCATCTTAGAGTAGGTATTCTCAAAAATTGGCAGCAAAATGTGAGCAAACAAAAAAATACATAATCTAAAGCCCAATTAATTCATTGGCACCTTAAATTAACCAGTGTTCTCTTTCCAAGAAATATCAAGAATTTGACTAACATACACATACTTACACACACACATATACACACATACAAGGTGAAGTTCATGTTTTGAGTCATTTTTAGGTAATTGCTAGTTGGTACAGTACATAAAAGTACTGGGTAGTTGTTAGAAACAACAAACTGAGGGTGAAGACTAATCTATTTATATTCCAAACTAGTGCAAAATTGGGTTCAGTTGCTCATGGCCATTATGCCCTTTGCTTTCATCTTATTTTCTACAACTTAGTTTATGACTCGACAGCATTTGGGCTTGGACATCTTGAAATAAGCATGTTTCAGCCTAACACTCTTTGTGGTTATGGAAATCCACACTTCAATTCATTCAACACTTTCAGCACCTGCTCATACCTTCCTCAGGCCATTTGCTTTCTGAGAATACAATCGACATCAATACATATTTAGCCCAATTTTCTATCATATTTACACTTACTGTTACCATCACAGGCAAATGTAAAATAATGATCACAATTATGGCCTTGAGAAAATAGAAAATCTTCATTCAGCAAAGAAAAATTAGATTATCTTCCCTTGATGGTTCTTCTTTACAAAATAGTAGATTCATATTAGAGAAAATTTTTCTTAAACAAAACATGGACCAAACTATTTTTTACTGTAATTTTGATGACAATTATCTTTCAACCACATGGGCTGTCTGTTTTTTGTACAGTAAAAATGAGTTAGCAGAATTAGATTGTTTCACTGATATTCATAAGAAAACTTTCCCATTTAGCATTTCATAATTTGAGTCATCTTTATTGAAGATATATTCACATTGGCCATAGCCGGTTTGGCTCAGTGGATAGAGATTCAGCTTGTGGACCAAAGGGTCCCAGGTTCAATTCCAGTCAAGGGCATACACCTTGGTTGCAGGATCCTCCCTGGTTCGGGCCCATGGATATGTTTCTCTCACATCAATGTTTCTCACTCTTTCCCTCTCTCTTCCACTCTATCTAAAATATCAATGGACAAATATCATCAGGTGAGGATTAACAACAACAACAAAACAGACATATTCACATGTACCAGTGTATTTATTTTAACCAAATTCCACCTGACATCTCTGTTTTTCTGAGTCTAGTGGCTCTCAAGGTTGTTGTTTTTTAAGTATAATAATCAGCTGTGAAGTTTGTTGAAAATAAAGATGAAAAGTGCCATTTCTTGAGATTTTGTTCTAGTAGGTGTGACATAAAATTGAATAACCCACATTATGATCAGGTACCCAGGAGGTTTTGATGCATTGTTAAATTAGAAAAAGATGCTTGCAGCCCTTCCTTTATCAAGTGTCCCAATGAGATTTTTCTGCTTTTACCCTTCTTCCAAGTATTAAATCTTTTAGAACACTAGATACCCTTCCATACACTCAATATTGAATTGTTTACCACTCAATATTAAATTGCCCTGTTGTGAAGGGCAAGTTCATGACCGTCTTTGGTCATCTGAGAGTTTCCTTGGTTGGGAACTTAGCCACTATCTTAAAAACTTTAAGCAGCAAATCTTTTCCCAAGAGAATGTTTCAGCTCCTTGTGTGAAGTTAAAATTTCTGTTAATCAGAAAATTAACAGATATTCTAATTTACTGAGTAATTGATGTATTTGGATTTTTAACCTCACTGGCTTATTTTAGCAAGGCTTACTAATAGCTGTGACTACATCTAGGTCTTAGAGACCAAGGATTAGTGTCATGGTGTTAGTACATTTTTTAAAATCAGTATTTAGTCCAAGACATAGAAAAAATAACCTTAAAAACCTAAACTCTCTGTTTGAAACTTTGTTACACATTTAGGAAATAATGAATGTGGCCATTTTCCCCGTACTGCTTGATGAAAAATTTTGCTCTATGAGTAAAAAAAATGCAGAACCCGGAGTCCACCTGCTTCCACCTCACAGCCAGCAAACCTTCTCTCTATTAAAGTTGAGCTACAGAGTCCTTCCTTTCCCAGGATTCAGAGATCACCGGCCCAGCTGTGATATGCAGTCTCAAAACACAAAACATCTGGAGAAATATGAACAGTTCATCTTTCCTTATTTATGTTTGAAAGCTGAGGCAATGTTTATGGAATGAGGAATTTGTTTAAATGAATGTCTGAACATTATGAATTCTTTGTCACACTTTATCTGGCTTCACAATTGATATAGTGAACCAAGATCTCTCTGTACATATATGGACCGACATCAAGACAGACATATAGACCAATGAAATAGAATAGAGAGCCCAGAATTCAACCCTCCCAAATATGGTCAAATAATTTTTGACAAGAGTGCCAAGATCTTTCAATAGAGGACAGTATTTTTAACAAATAGTGCTGAGAAAACTGGATATCCACATGCAAGAGAATTAAGTTAGACTCTTACCCAACACCATGTGCAAAAATTAATTCAAAGTGAATCAAAGACCTAAATGTAAGATCTAAAAAAATAAAAATCTTAGGGGGAAGAAAGGCAAAATTATGACATTTGATTTGACAGTGATTTCTTAAATATAGCACCAAAGGCACAGACAAAAGGAAAAGTGGCACTCCCTAAAAATTTAAAAATTTTGTGACAATATCAACAGAGTAGAATGGGAACCCACAGAATGGGAGAAAATATTTACAAGTTATTTGTTCAAGCGAAATTCAGAATATACAGAGAACTTCTAAAATTCAACAACAACAAACAAAACAAACAACAGTTTGATTCCAAAATGAACAAAGGACTTGATATTTCTTTAAAGAAGATATGTGAAAGGGCAGCAAGCACACAGAGATGCATATCTTGATCATTAGAAAAATGCAGGTCAGAACTTCAATAGGATACCACCCCATACCCATTAGGATGGCTGGTATTAAAAACACACCAAAACCAGAAAATAACAAGTTTTTGTGGGAACGTGGAGAACTTGGTACCCTGTATACTTTTGGTGGGCATGTAAAAATAATATAGTCATTATGGAAAACAGTATAGCAGTTCCTCAAACATTTTAAAATAGAATTACCATATGATCTAGCAATCTAACTTCTGAGCATGTGCCCAAAAGAATGAAAAATGTTGTCTCAAAGAGATATTTGTACATTCGTGTTCATAGTAGCATTATTCACTGTAGCTGAAGCATTGAAGCAATTCTAGTACTCATGAATGGATGAATGGATAAGAAAAATGTGGTATATGTAAAAAAGGAATATTATTCAACTTTAAAAAGGAAGGAAATTCAGATATGTGCTACAACATGGATGAACCTTGAGGATATTAAGTTAGATTAAATAAGCAAGACATAAAAAGACACATATTATATTATTCCACTTACATGATATGCTTAGGGTAGTCAAAATCATAGAGATGGAAAGTAGAACAGTGGTTTCCAGGGAAGAGAAAAATTAGAAATATTGTTTAATAGATATAGAGTTTCAGTTTTACTAGATGAAAGACCTATGGCGTTAGATAGTGGTGATAGTTACATAATATTTTGAATGTATTTAATGGCACTGAACTATACACGAAATAATAGTTAAGATGGTAAATTTTGTTATGTATATTTAACACAATTTAAAAAAACTGAAAACACACACATCAGCTATGTAATTCACCATATTAAACTAAAAATAATGAAAACACATAATCATCTCAATAGATTAAAAATTTTTAATAAAATACAGCATCTATTCCTGACATATAAAAAAAACCCTTAGCAAAATAAAATAAAAGGGAATCTTAACCTGATAAAAGACATTGCAGAAAATTCTGTAGAAAATATCATTATGTATAATGATGAAAAACAATATGTTTGTCCTAAGATTGGGAACAAGTTAAGGATTACCACTATAACCACTGCTATTCAACATTGTGTTGCAGTCTTTGGCTTGGGTCTTCATACTCCTAGCAGTGTTTTTGAAAAGCACTCATTTTAAAATTTGATGAATTGCAGGCAATCAATTGATCTTTATAGATTATGATCTTTATGCCTTCCTAATGAGTACAAAGTGTTGACCCATTGTGTTTTTGATTTGCATTTTCTTGATGACTAATGTTGTTGGGAAACTTTTATGTGCTTATTGACATTTGTACATATGACAGGTGTGTGTTCTTGAGTAACACCTTATTATTCTAATAAGAAATAAATATGCATTCTGATTACCACACTCTTCCAAAAAGTTATTGGAAGACATTTTAAGATTAAAGAATGTATAGGGGAAAACTATACATAAAAGCATCCAATTACATCAAAGATGTAGAAAGCCTTTAAGTGAGAGCGCAGAGGTAGATACATTGTCAGCATTCAGATCTTGTAAGATTAAGATACAAACTGGAATAATTCAGCACAATGGAATGGATTTATATTATTGAAGATACTTTATTTTTTTTCTCCTTGGATTAGTACTATTTACTTAGTTCATTAGTGTGTGTAGAGTAGCTTGGGTTTTAATTTTTTGTTGAAGTCTGAAGATAGTTATTCTGGAGAAGGTTTGCAGAAGGGGGCTTTATGTTGGCTAAAGGCTTATTTGCATATCATGCATTTTCTAATAATTTATCTTACTGAAAGTAAACTTTTTTCCTCAAGGGAATATTTAGAAGTTATATCTTCAGCTTTTAATAGATAGAAAAAAATCAATAAGCCACTCAAATAATTTAATATTCTCAGTCCTCCCAATTCAGACCAAAGGATGTGAAGAAAATAAAATAATACTGAAAAGGATACATACCCTCAATGTAAAGTCCAAGTCACACAGAGAGAAGTTCTAGTAGACACACCTTCTGATGTGTGCTGGTCACTCTTCCAACTACCAAAGGAACAGTACTAGTAATTCTTCTGAAAAATGGAGGTCAGATTTAAAAAGAATATCTATAACTAAATAAAGACAGAGTATATACCAAGGTGTCTCATGGAATCATGTTTTTTAAAGAGGAGAAGCAGGTAGAAGATTGTTTAAGGTTGTTAGTAAAACAGTAGAAGTTCCCAGGAACCACCATGACCGATGCTTGATCACTATTTGAAATGAACATACCCTAAAAATTTGCACAATGTCTCATGGGTATATTTGGTTTCAAAACTTCCATATTTCTAAGTATATTTTGTAGTCAAAGGTTAGGACCAGAGTCTCTTCAAAGTTCTAATAGACTTACCTTGTGCTAGTATTAGTCTTTCAATATTCACAGATATCTTATGAATATCAATAGACATCCAAGAACATGAGGATATTGGTGAGATGTTTTATTGCCAAAGGATCTTTGGATATCAAATAGCCAAGATTTCACTAATTTGCTTTAAAACCTGTGTACCCTTTTGTTAATGGGGCTAATTTCTATCTAGAGTATAAACCAGCTGAAATTGTTCTCTTAAGGCCAAAGATAGAATTTCTTTGAAGAGGAAAAACAAACAAAACCTCTTTCAGTAAATAAATAGGAGCATTTCTCTCAAAGTCATAAACAAATTATTTAGAAATATAGCAAATAAAATGTATTAATTTATTTTTCAACTGTATGCATGGGCTACCTAATATTTTCAGGAATTATTCTAGGCGCTGTGGATACAGTGATAAACAAATGAAAAGGCTCTGCCCTCATAGAGTTTATGGTTTAACAAGAAAAAATAAATAAATAGTATAATATCATGTAGTGATAGATACTATGGAAAAATAAAGCAAAAGAAAGAGCTAAATGGAGAAGGATTCTCACTCCATTAATATTTCCTTAATGCATAATCCCAGTCCTCTGAAACCATTCACAAAGCCATGAATCTTACATGTTGATGTAGTTCTAAAAATGAATAGTAAAAGTAATATAACCATTTAGTTTTAGAAGCATGCACTGAACATGCCCAGGTTTAATTATTGTTTATGTGTCTAAAATTTATCAACCGAGAGTTACTAGAATTTTGTCCAAGAGAGAGGAAGGCAAGATGCCAGGTGGCTAATGAAATAACCTTTATGGTGCTTATTACTGTCTGGCTTTTTCTATTTTGACAAAGTTAAAATAATGACAGTTTTTTCCAAATAGTTTAGTTTGAGTGCCTTTCTTTAAAAAAATATTTTTATTGTGAAATATAGCAGAGAGAGAAAAATGTTTTAGAACATAAATTCATCTTAACAAATTATTGAAAAGCAAACACTGTTAAAAACACTCAGGTCAATAATAGATTGTTGCTAACCTCCCAGAAGTTCCTAATGTGCCACAATCCCTTCATTCCTTGTTACCCAGTATCTTGACTATTAAGATTTCACCATAAAGGCTAGGTGGGGAAAAACAAGATGGACTGAAATACCTCTTGGTACCAGAAAGTAAGAAAGTGCTTAAAAATAATAGCATCATGTTAAGAAAACACATATATTAGTTTGAAGGAGCTCTCACTGGCCAAATCTGGGGCAATTTGAGCATTAAAAGAAATGTTTATAGTAATGGGTCATAACCATTAGAATAAAATAAAAATCCACAAGTTTATATTGATATAAATTAATAAAAAGCTCCACCTTTCAATAAAAGAGATCAATACTACTATTTCAATTTTACAGCTAAGGAAACTGAAGCAAATTGAGGCTTTGAGAGGTTAATCAACTTTCTCATTGTCACAGAACTAGTAAGTGCTATATTTGGGCCATAAACCTGAATTTGTCTGAGGCTAGAGTTCAAGTTCTTTTTTTAAAAAAATAATTATTTATTGTTGAAAGTATTACATATGTCCCCTTTTTTTCCCCATTGACCCACTCCAGCCCTTTCCCACCTCTGCCCTAGGACCTCACCACCCATTGTCTGTGTCCATGGGCCATGCATATATATATATATATGCACACAAGGTCCTTAGTTAATTACCTACACCACCTCCCACCACCCCCTCCTCCATCCTCCCTTCCCTCCAAGAGGGTGGAATTCAGAGATTGCAGAATCTCAGAGTTTAAGTTCTTAACCAGTACATTTAGTTTTCCATTTCTGATCTTACGACTTTCAGACCAAGCCTGGACCTCTTGGCCTTATTGCTGGTTTTCTCTGAAGCTCTGGCTACGCACCCAGCAGTTGTAATCACGTAATGGAACTGTGAGTCCAGTAGCTATCATTATAAACTAAACTGCCTTTCATATTTTCTCGAAACTTTCCTTTGCCTCTGACTCTTTGCACAACTCCCCCAACTTCTGACACAAATTCTGAGGGAACATTTATACCCCCAAAATTTTTCTGCTTTGTTTTTTGTTTTTAAGAGTTAGAATTACTATTGGTGTGATTTTTTTAAGAGCTCAGCCAAACAAAACCTTTTTTTTGAGAGAGAGAAACTCAGCAGAGAGCAAATCCATGTCCTGCCCTCCCTTGGCTCAAAAAGAGTAGAACCAGCCAGCAACTCAGATGACAGACCATATTTTGCAGAGACCTTCAGCTAGCTCTGTGTAAGACACCAGATGCCAGCCAAATGCAACCTCTCCTCATGGCTCTTATGCTAGAACTTTCCTTTCTAATTACAGTAAAAGGTTTGCAGGCATAGAAAAATTAAAAATAAGATCAGACTTCTTCAAAACAGGTTCCCTCTTGAAATAGGGCAAATTAGATGTCGTCTGGGTTTTTAATACCATTTGACTGGCTGGCTAGCTAAGACTTGGCTCGCACACAACCCAACAGCACCGAGATTTAAGAAAAGGTCTTTCAGTTTGACCGCTTGATCCTATAACCACCAGCTGACACACAGCCACATGCCCTTCTCCATGCCACAGTTTGGCAATAGCCTGCTTTTTATGCTCTGAAATATTGAAATGCTAAGCCAAATACGTGAGAGAATTAGTTATGGACTTTCTCTTTGACTTCATATGTTAAAGGTAAATCTATGAATGCTAATAGTCACAATTATGGGTTTTGACGCACAACACTAATGATGCAGTATCGTATACCTAGATTCATAACATTACAAGATAGAGTTATCAGCCAAAGCCCACCAAGACTGGATTAAGAGCCTGTGAGTTGCTGGACACTTAGGAATTTACCAGCTTCCCTTTCCTCCATCCCTCTTTTCAGCTACATATCGAGTCTCCTTGAAAGAAGGGAAAATTTATTATTCATAGTGAAAAACCAAATAACTACAATGCAAGTAAAGTGTAAACCACAATTCCATTTGAACATGAGTGATGCCTAAATTAGAATGCAATTCCTTATGGGTCAAATAGAAACCTTTGGCCATTCATCTGACCCCAAACACCAGAAAGTAGCTATCTTAAATAAGTGCGACTTGTAAATGAAGGTAATATTCTTTCTGTAGACCTGATGGGGTGGTTGGAGATAAGTGACTTAGATGATGATTTCTATCTCTTTTGTTTGTTTATCTTCCAGAAGATGCTTTCTTATGCCTGATAGGAATCCTCGCTGTGTGTTCTTATCTGTAACGGCAGCAATGCTCTTCCTTTATTAGGTGTTCAAGCCCCATTTCTCTCCCAGCTGCCACTACCACCATTATCTTCATCATTATCATCAATTAATAGTGAGTGCTCATTGAAAGGAAACCAAAGCATACCACACATGAAGGAAAAGACAACAAAATATCTGAGAAAGTCAGTGGTTAGACATTTATATAATTTTAATGATATATCACCTCACATCTGTCAGAATAGCTCTCATCCATAAATCAACAAACAAGTGTTGGTGAGGATGTGAAGAAAGGGGTACCCTCATGCACTATTGGTGGGGTTGCAAAGTGGTGCTGCCACTGCAGAAAACAGTTTCAAGATTCCTAAAAAAAAAATTAAAGGTAGAACTATTTCTGAGGATTTTAAAAATTTTAAATTCATTTTAGAGGGGAAGGGAGAGAGAGAAAGAGAAACATCTATGATTGGAAGGATCAAACCCACAACCCAGGAATATGCTCTGATCAGGAATCACATCCACCACCTTTTGGTGTAAGGAAGGATGCTCCAACCAACGGAGCCCCACCAGTCAGGGCTCTCTGGGGACTCTTGAAGGAGGTTCTTTTGTCTTCTTTTTGTCACTTCCTGTGTATATTGTCCCTTGTATTGTCACATCACACCTTGGAAGACCCTGCTCCAAGCTCAGTCCTTTACTATCCCACCACCCCCCCTAAAAAAATTACCTCAAGATCAAAGTAAGTTTTTACTAACAGTACACCGTAGGTGTGTGTGCGTGTTGAGGGAGATATCCAGCAACAAGACAAGTTAAAATTACATATTATTAGGTTTCCAAAATCTCAAGTTTCTTGACAACACCTTCGACTAGGAATATCTTGAGGACTGTTTTTGCTCAGATATCGGCCTCTGGCCATCTTCTGCTTTCCTCTTCCTCTCTCACTTCTCATCTCCCTGGCTTCTTACCATTTGCTCTGTTTTCTCCATCTCAGGCTGCCAAACACTCAAGATTTGTGTTTTGTCATAGAGTGTAATTTATTTTTTTGTTATTGTCCTTTACCTTCCAGACTATCTACTTTGACATACTTTTTTCCACTTTTTGTTGTGGTAAAATAGACATGAAACAAAATTTACTATCTTAACCTTTTTTAAGTATGCAATTTATGATATTAAGTACATTCATAGTGTTGTGCAACCATCACCAATATTTAAAAAAATGTTTTGTTGTCTAGCAAAGTTAAAGGGAGAGTTTTTTAAATTTTTAGTGACTTTGTTTTTAGAGAGAGAGGAAGGAAGAGGGAGAGAGAGAAACATTGATGTGAGAGCTAACATCAATTGGCTGTCTCCTGCACCCCTCCCCGCCCCCAACCAGGGATGGAGCCCCTGACAGGGAATTGAGCCAGCACCTTTTGGTGCATGGGATAACACCCAACCAACTGAGACACATGGGCCAGGGCAAGAAAAAAACTTTAAAAAAATATCACTAAGTCTAGGGTTTTCCTAATATCTCAATATTTGATATGATATTTAAAAAAAACACAACTGTCTGACACTGCTTTTATCTCAATATTGGCCCTATTTTTAAATGTCCCTTGAAGACAGACAGATGTTATTATTAGTTATTTCTACTCTGCAGCACTTAGTGAAAGAGAGAACTATAACCTCTCCTGAATTCCATACCTGCATGTCCACTATCTACAAGGAATTCTCACCTGGTTGTGACTCCACAGGTCTTCATCAGAAACCAGCACCTTCTTATGTCATATCCTGCTCAGGGCTGACATCCATCTAGTAACTCAGGCCAGAAGTTCTATTCTGGTCTCAGTTTTGACTCTTGCCTCTTTCAAAAAAAATTTTTTTTTAAAGTTATTTATTTTAAAATGAGAGAGAGAGAGAGAGAGAGAGAGAGAGAGAGAGAGAGAGGTTTGCTGTTTCTCTTATTTATGCATCCATTGGTTGATTCTTGTATGTGCCCTGACCAGGGATCAAACCTGCAACATTGGCATATTGGGGATGAAGCTCTAATCAACTGAACTATCTCGCTAGGGCCTTTCCTCTCTTTTTTGATAAATCCAGTAGATCATTAGCCTTGATAGGAAAATGTACAACACACACACACACACACACACACACACACACACCCCTCTCTCTCCTTCTAATGAGATATTCATAGTCAGACCATCAGCTCCCAGTTTAATTAATCATTTAATTTTTCTCTCAGATTCCAGTCATGACCTACGTCAAATTATTCTCTATACTGCGAACAGTCATCTTTCTTTGTGAATGCATGCTTATAATAAATAAATAAAACAGCAAGTTTTCTACGTTTAAAATCTGATTATCTAATTCCTCCACTTAAAATTTCTCACACAACACGTTGTCTTAAGAGTAAGTGAAATGCTGGCAGCCCTAAAGCTGTTTATGAATAGGCCCAGCTTCCACGTCCAGCCTCATGCTCTAGCTCTCTGAGTGTCGGCCACATTGAACTACTTTAAGTTCCTGTTAATACTCTGAACAATTTCTTCTGCCTCTAACACATGCAGCTACATCTGTTTACCTATCTGTTACTCAGCATCCAGGTCTCAGCTTGAACTTCGTATCTTCCAAAGGCTTTGCCAGACCCTCCACAGCCTCAGGCCTCTGTCAACACTAGGTCAGTAGGTCAATGTACCACCTATATGCTCCTGTAAACCCCTATGTTTACCTATGTCATATGAGGTATTACTTGTATTACAAATTTCCTCTTCCTTACTATGAATCACTCAATAAATAATAAACAACTTGAACATAGAGAATAACCACAAACCCTGCAGAATTCTTAGCATATAGTAGGCACTCAAGAAGTACTTGTTGATATTTGATGAATGACTAATTGAGTGAGTGAATGAATAAATCTCAGTGCCCATAACCTCAAGTTCAAATCAGTATCCCGAGACAAGTTCATGTCCCAACCAAAGGATCTGAATGCCATAGGCAGCTGGAAATTTAGAGGAACAACAATCTTCTTTTCACTGACAACCACAATCTTGATAGGCATCTCACTGAGGCAAATATTGTTTACTGATGCCAAACAGGTGTGTGAACATTACATTTCAATGATTCCTAAGCCCTGTACTAGGATCTTCCCTCAGCATCTCTGGAGATGCAGCAGCATAGGTCTGTGTGCCTATGGGATCAGTGAAGGGATCAGTGGATCTCCCTGTCAGAAGGATTATTTCCAATAAGGAAGGGAAAGGACGACTGGGCACTTGTCCCCTTCTTTCTTCCCTCCCTTCTCACCTCCCTCTCTGTTTTCCTTCCTTCCTTCCTTCCTTCCTTCCTTCCTTCCTTCCTTCCTTCCTTCCTTCCTTCCTTCTTTCCTCCCTCCCTCCCTCCCTCCCTCCCTCCCTCCCTCCCTTCCTTCCTTCCTTCCTTCCTTCCTTCCTTCCTTCCTTCCTTCCTTCCTTCCTTCCTTCTTTCCTCACTCCCTCCCTTCCTTTCTCCCTTTCTCTCTTTCTTCATGGAGTTAGACTTGAAGCACACACACCCAGACACTCACAAATTACCATTTGTAGCCTATGTTCATAGAGGAATAAGACCAGTACACAAACAGGCAGTGTGTCACAAATACCTAAGATGAGTCTCACTTGCATTAAATACTTATCAGCCAGTGCCTGTCCAATGAGTGCTTAGCTATATTGAAAATTTTTACTGTTATTTTCTGCCTGGAATTAAAATGATGGTTTTAGCCAAAGATAAAAAGGAGTAACAATGCCGATGTATACAGCACAGCATCCCGGAAACACCTATCCTCAATGTACCCTGTTGATGTAAGGAAAGAAAGGCACCCCTAAGCTCAGGAACGTTCTCAGCATATGTCTGTTTTATTTTGCATCAAGGAAAAGAAAAAGTTAGGAAAGGAAGAGTGGGTAACTGTGATATAAATTATTTGGTCTTAAGGGCTGACTCACCCCTACAGAGAAAAGGAATTAGTCTCAGGCCAGTCAGACTAGGGGGACATCAAGTTTATTGACACTGCTTCAGGACGACCGATTGGGAAGGACCTGAGAGAGTACCTGCTTCCTCATTTTCCTAGGACAGCTGACGCCCCTAAACGTGCCTGATAATAAGATGATACACTTTCAGTCAATGATGTGTGTGGGTTTCCTCTCCTCCCCCCAGCTATTAAAGCTGTATTCAGTGGGAGACACATAGTAATTTGTTGAAAATCACGATTTGCTAAGAAACTCTCACAAAACCCCAAGAGCCCATTATATTAACAGAAGTGACAAGAAAATAAATGTTTTTGACAAGGGAGTGCTCCTATCTGGGGAAGATGGCTGCAACGTCGGTGATTATTCAGCGAATCAAACTTATTTAAACACACTGTCTCTGATACTTAATAAATGTTATAGTGTGGCTTTTTGTGGCTAATAAAACTTGGTTTACATTCCACCCCGTGCTTTCTATGATTCGCCTGCCTGGGCTCACTTAAAGTGCATTAAGAAGCAGCAAGCAAGATCAGCACGATTTGCTGCAAACTTAAATAATTCATTTATGCACCACTGCTTTCAGACTGTGTTTTTACAAATGCTGTAATGAGACAAGCTGTGAAATGTTTTACATGGGGGAAAGGCAGGGAAGTTACTGGGGAAAAAAACCCTTTTCATGCCTTCTCTCCTTGAGGTTCAGGACAAAAACAAGGAAAGCATGTCTTACAAAAACATTCATGCTATTTACCAATGCCCATACTTTTGGCATCAGCTAGAGCCCATGTATACTTTCCAATTAAGTAGAATTAAAGTCATGTCATAGTTGAGAAATTTAATACCTGAGTGAATTGATAAAATGGACATAAATCTAATCAAATTCACACAAGTTATTTGAGGAGAAAGTCATCACAAAATTACTGTAAAATTTATCTGAAGAAATAGTGGGCAAAAATATCCAATAAATGTTGTAAAATAAAAAATGATATGCACTTGATCTGTGATATGATAAAGCAAATTATAGAGCAATGATGTTTCTATAAGTGTGACACTAACCATGGAATAAATAGGCAATCAATGAAACAGTTGAGAAGTCACTAGGTGAAACATTCCAGAAACAAGTGAAGAATATTTATATATTCAATATACAAAAAAGCAGCACTACAAACTAGTGAGAAAAAAATATATGATTTAAAAAAAAGTTTCAACAAAACTTAGTTACTTATTCAAAAAAGAAATTGTCAATTCAGAGAATTTACCAATTGAAATTACATATAGAGTGATGACTTAAATATCACCAGTGAGATCTAAAAGAGCTATAAAAGATTTATAAAAGAGCTAGAAAAAATTTAACTGAACATTTATATAATTTTTGAGAGGGGGAGATTATTCTAAGCATAGCACAAAGATAAACTACAAATGAAGAGCTTATTATATTGTATTATTGAAAAATATAAAAATGGACATTTGTTTATAAAAACACTATTACCAAAAAGATAAACAACAAATTAAAAATATTTTAATTGTATGGAGCGAGGGTTAAAATTTCTCTTACATAGATTTCTTACATATCAAAAAGAACCAATTTTTGAAAGTGAGTAAAGGATATGATTAGAGAAGATAGAAAACATGAGGTATAAAATAATAAGACCTTTTGTTTTTGTCTTTTTTTGCTTGTCACAATAGCAAGGGCAAGAGATTATTAACTCCTAATGATAATGAGGGTATGGAAAAAAGCCACCCTCCTAAATTTCTGAGGAAAGTGTTAATTAGCTCAATATTTTCTTGAGGGAATACTCTCAAATATTTATGTGTTTAAAAATATTTTCTTTTAAATTTATCTTTATTGTTGAAAGTATTGCAGATGTCCTCTTTTTTTTCTCTCATTGACCCCCTCCTTCCCACACCCCGCCTCTCCCAGGCCTTCACCACACTATTGTCTGTGTCCATGGGCTATGCATAGTTGCATATAAGTTCTCTAGTTAATTTCTCCCCACCTACCACCTCCCAACCTCCCCTCTGAGATTCATTAGTCTGTCCCATGCTTCTGTGTCTCTGGATCTATTTTGTTCATCAGTTTATTTTGTTCCTTAGATTCTACATGTGAGTGAGATCATGTGATACTTGTCTTTCTCTGACTGACTTATTTCGCTTAGCATAATACTCTCCAGGTAAAAGTATGTCTTTTGAACCAGAAATTTCTCTTCTAGGAATCATAAGAAAATAGAGAAATTTACAAAGATATAAATTAAAGAAGCTTATCACAAGGTTATCCTATATAATAAAAGGCTAATATGAAAATTGTCCCCTCAACTGGGAGTTCAACTGGGAGTTCTACCAGGGGGTGGGGCTGGCCGGACCTCACCCATGCACGAATTCATGCATCGGGCCTCTAGTTTTTAATATTAAAAAGTTGAGGAAAACAAAATATTCTCAAAGCAAGGTACTTACATGTTATGGAATACTATGTAGCTATTAATAGTAATTTTGGAAAGACATTTCTATAAGAAAATGTTCATGACATTTTTTAAGTAAAAAGGCAGACAACAAATAGCATGTAGTGTATGCTACTGATTTGTTTAAAACATAGATATGAATACACATATCAGGACACAGAATGAAGTAAAATGAAACAAAGTTATGCCAGAGACCTACTAACCAAAATAAATCTTATGTAGTTGTATTAACATCAGGCAAATTCGTCTTTAAGTAAAAAGCATCACTAGAGTTTAAAAAAAAGTCACTACATCTAGACCATGTCCAAGTCACCAGGAAGCTTAAACAATTCTCAACTTGTATGTACTTAAAAACAAAACTTCAAAACCTGGTGAAAGGTTTATAACATATGACTTTCGGTAAGTGATACATAAGGAGACAAAAAAATTAAATATACAGAATTTTTCAGAATATAATTAACAAGCTTATTTCAATAGATGTAAATAGAACCCCTTCCCTAACGGCCCCTGACAAGAGAAGTACATGAATTCCAACCACAATGTAACATTTATGAAAACCAATCACTTTGTTGGCGTTAAAACAAGTCTAAATAATTTTTAAAGGACATGTTATCATAGAAAACACAATTCTTACAGACAATGTAATTTATTTATGTATCAATAAAAAATCACATTAGAATATCAATATAGTTGTAAATTAAGAAAACATATTCTTATAGTAAAGAAAAGTATTATGGTGGGAATCAAAAGTATTCATAACTGGCTTGACCAGTGTGACTCAGTTGTTGAATGTCGACCCATAAACCAAGAGGTCATGGTTTGATTCCCGGTCAGGGCACATGCCCTGGTTGCAGGCTCACTCCCTAGTAGGGGACATGCAGGAGGCTGCTGATCAATGATTCTCTCTCATCATTGATGTTTCTATCTCTCTCTTCTTCTCCCTTCCTCTCTGAAATCAATTATATGTAATACCTTAATCAATAAAGAAAAATAAATAAATAAATAAAATAAAAAATATGTATATATACGTAATAAAAAAGTACTCATAGCAAACATATTAGCAAACATGATCTAGGAATGTGTAAAAATAACCAAGTTGGTTTGGCCCAGTTATGTACGATGAGTTTAAAGTTAAAAATACCAATAGTGTAACCTATTACATTAACAAATTAAAGGAGAAAAAAAACATAAAATCAACTCAATATGAAGCAATAACAGTTATTAATAAAATCCAACATTGATTCATGTTTTTTTAAAAAACACAACTCTTGATAAACTAGAAATAGAAGGAAATTATCCCATCCTAATAAAGTATAGTTTACCAGAAACCAAAGAGAAACATTATTTAGTGGTGAGAAATTAAAAACATTTCTTTTAAAATCAGAAACATGACAAAGATGCCTACTATCACCACTTTTTCTCACCAGTATAGTTATGATCTTAACCAGCACAATAAGACAAGAAAAAGACAAAATTATAGTAATTGCAAAGATGGAAAACAATCATCATTTATAGGTAATAGGGTTGTCATATGAAATCCCCAAAGAATCTTGGGGGGCGGGAACTGGCTGGAAGAGGTTAATAGGGGAAAAAGGAGGACCTACTTAATACTTTCAACAATAAAGATTTTTTTAAAAAAGAATCTATAGGAAAACTACTAGAATTAACAACTGAATATATCAAGTTTGCCAAGTATAAAAATCAAGATTCATATTGTAATTGTATTTAAATATACTGACTATACACTTTTAGGAAATTAATTTAAAGAAGGTATACCATATGTAATTACAAGCAATGCAGAATCTTAAAATATTTTTAAAAGATGTACAAGACCTTTATGAATAAAATTATAAATTTTTATTGAAAGACAATAAAGGAAAGCTAAATTAATTTAGAAAAATGCAACATTTGTAGATAAAAATATTCAATATTGTAAAGATAGCAACTCTCTGCAAATTCATGTAGAGGTTTGATGTCGTTTTCACCAAAATTTTAATACTCATGTGTAGCATGTGTGTGTGATTTGACAAGATAATTCTAGAGCCAAGTATAAAGAATAGTCTAGAAACTACTGAACAAAGTGAAACAAGCTGTGGGGTCGGGGAGAGGAGAACTTCACTTACCAAATGTCAAGACTTATTTAGAAGAATATAGAGGCAAGAAACAGCTTCACTTGTATTAGGCAACTTGACATGTGATAGATCTGAGACTGCAGAGGAGTGGAAAATGCGTGGATTGGTCAATAATTCACACAATATATAGAAACAATCCACCTGGATTAAGGACATGAAAGGAGGGAGAGGAGAAGGAGAGGGTGCATGGAAGGGAAAGACAGGGAGAAGGAGAAGAGGCAGGAGAAAGAGGCACAAGAGGAGGAGAGGAAGGAGAGAAGAAGTAGGAAATAACAACTAAAAGATAAATGGTCAAAAGTCATGAGCAGGCATTTCACACACAGAAAACGAAACCCAACAAATAAAAATCTCATTCATCAGGGAACAAATAAATATTTGCCTTATTAACTAGGGAAAAGCATATTCAAATAAAATATTAGAATAACATTTCAAACTTACTAGATTAAAAAATATGTAAAAGTGTGATAGCACTAAGTGTTAGTGAAAATGGGAAACTGTAAAAACTCTCAAATCCTGTTGGTCTAAGCACATCCACTTTTACCTCTGAGAAGTGATTGCACATGTGCATAGAGACATGTAAAATAATAGGCATAGTGGCAGTGTTCAGAATAACACAAATGAAAAATGACTCAAAAGTCCAACAACAGTAAAATAGACAAATTTGGTTACACTTGTGTAAAAAGAAACATCACGCAGAGGTAAAAATTAAAAAAGCTACACAGTACAATGTGATAGTTCTGAAAGTGTTAATATTAAGCAGAAAAAAAGGCAAGTCAGAAAAGAACACAGAATGTCTGTATCCAAAGAAAGTTAAACAACAGGCAAAATTAAACAATATGTTGCTCACGGACATGTGCATATACAATCAAATATAAAGAAAAATTAACGAATGCTGAACACAAAATTCAGCAGCTTGGCTTCCTGGGGATAGGAAGTTTGATGTGGTCAAGGACACCTGGGGCTCTGCAAACACAGGTCCAACTCTACGAAGCCGGGCAAATGCATTTTAAACCACACTGCCTCCTATGCATGCATGATTTATTTCATAACTTTTTAATTCAGAAAGTTTCTGAGACATAATGGTGAGCTTAAAGGTGATCTTAAAGATTTTTCCATTTTCCTTACTTGAATTTTCTAATTTGGTCAACAATGAACATCACAATCTTGTGTAATAAATTGAAAACCAGTTATGAAATGAGACATGGTTTTTAAAAAGCCTGCATTACTGTACATGTCTAGTCAGTTCAGCAACTTCTGGGCCTAGTTTATCTCACATTAAAAAGGTCATCCATGTGACGACAACTTGCTCATTCGTGGGCCAAGGAACTCTGCAACGGCTCCACCCACTAGCTGAGCTGAATACCGAAATTTTTATCTAAAGGAAGAAAAATTCCAGAAATTTTACCCTTTTTAAACGTTTAATACTTTTAAAAAAGTATTTTAATGGATTTAAATAATTGTTTTTAAATCTATCTATATGGTAATATAGCTACAGTAAAAAAAAGAATGTTTAAAAAAATAGATAAAAAAAGAAATGCTACTCTTGATTCTACCATACTGAGATAGCCACAGCTAGCATTTAGTTGTTTTCCCTTAAACATTGTTTTGCTAAGCATAGGTATTTTCCCCTAAAATTTTATTTCTAGTAAAGATGCCTGCCTTTATTCTGCTTTTTGAAGACAACAATAAATCAAAGCCTTTTTTGATATTGCTTAAAATATTAGCAAAAATTGTTTTATAAGATGTATAATATTCCATGTAGTGGGCTTACCATAACTTACTTAACAACATTCCTATCATTCTTCTGCTTAAGACTTCAAAGGAAGTTTACATCCTTTGAACTAGTTTAGATCATAATACTTGCAATTACCAATGTTTCTAGTTTCCAAGTGCTGTGTGGCCTAATCCTTCCTCTAGCCCTGTACATTCTGAGCCACTGCAGGGGGAGTCCTGAGTTGTGGTGCTGCAGCCTGGGAGCTTACTGTTAGCAATGGGGTTCTTGACTCTGTCTGCACAGGGAGTCCCAGAAACCCAACCCGAGGGCCTACTCGCTACACCACCACTTGTGAACCAGCTGTCTTCATTTAGGGTTTCTCCACAAGCAGAGTGTGAGACAACCACTTGGCATGGAAGAGTGAAAAGCATGAGACCTGGAATGTTGCATGATCAGTGCCACAGCTGTGGGCAATAGAAATGTGACTCGGGCCTGGACCTCTGAGAAGTAGAGTGAAAGACTCCAGAATCACCCAAAATTGGAGGGATGGGAGGCTGGGTCACTTATCTACTGGCTTCCATCTCCTATTAACTGAGGTTTACTTCTGGGAGTATAAGCTCCCCCCGCCCCTCACTATCAGGCTGTGCTGTGTCTTGGCCAAGCATGTACGGGGAGCTTCAGAGAAGACTGAGGCAGAATGGCAAGAGGTGCATTCTGGGAAGGGATGTTGCCAGCTCAAGGTAAGTTGGCTTACACAGAGCCATCTCAACTGCAGCTGCAGCTGAATCAGAGTTGGGCTGAGGGACTATAATGCTGGACTTCAAAGGTGCCGGTTTCACTCATAATAAAGAGCTTGAACTTTCCTTTCACTGGCAACGAAACCTATTAAAAAGTTTAATAAGTGAGGGTCTGCTTTGTATAACTGGGTAGATAACAGAAATATTTGAAAAATAATTAAGGAAGAAGAGATTGAGGGAAATAGATAAGGAGTTTAGTTTGGAGCATTGTGATATCAAGTTGATCATCAAACTTCAGGTATTCATGTGTTAAAAATACTGTACGGCGCTCAGGGATAAGGCCTGAATCGAGAAAAATAGCAGTGGCAGCCGAGACCATGAGAAAAGACGAGATCATCTGCGGAAGCAGATGGATGAAAAAGGAAGGCCACAGCAGCCTCCCTAGAACACCCAAGTTTAAAGGCTGAGCAGAGAAAGAAGAGCCTGCAAAGAAGATGGGCAAACATAATAAGAAGGTGGGAATGTGATCAGGGAAATTGGGTCCAAGACCTAGGAGTAGAGACTTTTACAAACAGAGGAGTCACAGCATCTAACGCTAAGGAAAGGCCACGGTGATGGTGACTTGATGACAGAAAAGATTTCATCAAATATGAATTAACAACAATTTTAGGAAAGGGCTTGGTATAAAAGTCCTTAGAGACGGGAAGTGAAAGTCTGAATTAGGGAAACACTAACTCTAGTTGCATTGAGGTTGGAGATGAACCAACCGGCCGTAAGATAACCTGCACTGAGGCCATGGCAGTGATAGTAGGAGAGTACGGATTGTCAAGTTTTGAGGTTCATATCTGAGGTAGAATGAAAGGATTTGATAAGGATCTAGATTGCAGTAATGCGGCTGGAGAAACCAAGGAGAGACAGAATGAAGGTGTTTGAGGTTTCTGCCTAGCTCTGGAGATTGGGGAACAGATGAGACATTAAACAGTCTTGAATATGTGCTATGAAATAGTTTTGGGGGAAATGTAATGAATTCCATTTGGGCCATGGGGTGTGTGAGATGGCTGATGTGTGATATTCTATTAGCAATATCTAAACAGCACTAGATTTATGGATTTGAACACATGAGAGAGATAGAGATGAAAATATCAATTTGTGATTTATCTGCAGATAGAAAGGTAAAGTTATATGACCAAAATAGTATGTAAGGCTCTTTAGCCAGGAAAATCCTTAGCCCGAAAACAGACGAGACTATAGGAGAAAGTCTGCAGAACCCAGGCATGAAACATGATGGTAAAGGAGCCAGGGAAGGAGATATAATGCCGGAAATAAAGAGCCCAATTCCTTATAAAAGAGACGCTTCTGTTCTTACACAGATGGATGCTTACAAAGCTTCTGTCTTCTTTCAAACCAAGATGGAAATATTTGCAAGGAAAGTGGAAAAACTCTGGCTTGATAGTCCTCCTGCAGATCCAAATCCATAGCTATAAATGAACTGCAAGATAGGACCAGACTTGCATTTTGTAAACAAGATACAGTTCTCAGACAAAAAAAAAAAAAGAGTCACTTGCATTTTGGCTCTAAAATTAAAATTCATGGAGTTTGATAAATCACATTCTTTTTATTATTTTTTTAACTTCTCCAGGATATCTGGCTTTCTCTGCTTTGCTTATGTTGCCTCTGACTGGAGTATTACATTACCTCATCTCACCCATGCTAACTCTCTTGAGCACATAGGTTGTCCCTTCTCTACTCTTCATAAAAACAGATGGGAACATGATTTTCTGGTTTTGCTCCTCTGATGGAGGAAACAAGTCTGGTTGAACCAAGACTTGTTGCCTTTATAAACACTTTAAAATTATAATACCTCATTTTTTTCAGTTAATGTGAATAATCATTTATTATTAACCAGTATAAATGATTAACTTGATATGTAGGGCTGCACATCTCTCAATCATGGTGAACTCTAAATAATAACATGGAATCTTGGCCGGGGCCGGTTTGGCTCAGTGGATTGAGCGTCGGCCTGCGGACTGAAGGGTCCCGGGTTCGATTCCGGTCAAGGGCATGTACCTGGGTTGCGGGCGCATCCCCGGTTGGAGGTGTGCAGGAGGTGGCTGATCAATGTTTCTCTCTCATCGATGTTTCTAACTCTCTATCTCTCTCCCTTCCTCTCTGTAAAAAATCAATGAAATATATTTTAAAAAAAATAACATGGAATCTTGTAAGTCATATTTATGTGGAAAGTATATAAGCGTAACAGCTATAAACTCACTTGAAAATAGGACATTTTTAGAGTGTGGAGGATCATCTGGGCAGACTCATGGAGCTCATGACTATTCCCCAGAGAAGATCCCAGAAAACTAATAACTCGCTGGACACCCTGCTATTGGGAAGGGGGAGCCGATTGGACTGTGGTGGGAAGTTCAATGGGAGGGTGATATTGGTTTCAACTCCACCCTTTGGCTTTGCAATTAGTTCCATGAAGAAGGGGAAGGACACAAATAACTGAAAGATGAAACTGATGAAAGTTTCTTGCCTCTAGAAATGCTGGAAGATGTTGATGATATGCAGCCCTCCTGTTTGTACTTCAATAATAAAGACTGAAACACCAGTGGGAAGAGGACTTTTCTCTTTGCCTACACACAGCAGCTGTAGGAGCAGACCCAATGGGATTATCCCAGTGTTGCTGAGGTTATGAGAGGAAAACAAGAATATCCAGAGCCACCAGTGTCAGGCCGTGGCAGAGGCATGGAGGAATGAGGGACAGCAGCTGAGGGATGCCCATAGAGCTTCTCAGGAATATTCAGGACATATCCCAGGAACCCTGGGGACCAAAGAGAGAAACTCATTTAGCTGAGGTCCTCACTGCTTCCAGAGTTGGCTATACGTCCACAAGTATGGCTCATGTGGCAAGTTGTTTTCAGTTTTCCTCCTTAGGGTGGTGAGAGCAGGGATCTGAGATATACAGTTGTTTATAGGTCTTTGTATATCTAACCACAATGTTGGTGCTAGTCCTAGGGAATCAGTCTGAACAAGGCAGGTTACATGGGTTTAACTATCCATCTAAAATGCCTAATGAGTACACCACCTAGACATAGCAGCAAGATTAGTGAAGATAACCCTTTGATGGCCTGAGCTGATCAATGGTGGTTAGGCTGTGACTCTTGAAGGCCAGAGAAAGAGAAGAGAAAGGTGTGATCAGCAGCTAAAGTGCAAACAGGTCTTGCTATACATATACAAGTCATTTCTACACACACACACACACACACACACACACACACACACACACACACAGGTTAGTTCCTCCTTTAACTGCATTTCCCACCTACCCACTCATTCCTGCCAAGGGTACATACAAGCTGTCTCTGTTCTTCCAAAGTTGACTTTGAGCTTCATTTTAACCTTACTTCACTTGGAAGTTTATGTTAAGGTGTTAAGGTAAGGAGAAATTCTTGCATATATTGGAGAAGGGTCTAGGAAGGAGGAACCTGGGTCACAATGTTATGTGCCCCAGTCCTAACACCTCACTCCCACCCTCTCCATCCCAACGGAAGAATATACTTTCATGCATATAAAACCAAGACAAAGCTTTCCAAGTCAGGGTTTCATTTGGTTTCTAGTGTGGGAAAATGAATGAATGACTGCGGGTTTTTCTTGAGCATGGGAGGGAAAACACAATAGACCATAAACATATAGACATTACTCCGTGCGCCAGTCTGAAAATGGCCATGATTGGAGCCTGGCCTGAAAGCTGCCTCAGCTGCTTTACCTCAACTTTTTGCCCTTTTCCCAACATGCACATATTTATAACCTGGGTTTCCCAAACAGATTACTCTGTATTTCCGCCATCTGGTTTATGGATTTTTTTTTTTTTTTGTAACATGCTACAGGCTGCCAAACAGTAAAGCTAGTAAGATTCTTGTTTGAGGGAAAGCAACTCTGGCAGAGTGTTGTAAAATAACAGTACATTAGCTACTTGGAAGCAGTAGCACGGCTCCAGAGACTTCCAGAACGCTGGGAGACTGAGAGCATTTAACGAGGATGCAACTGAACGGCTTATACGTTTGGCAGAGTATTAAAGTGTTCTGCTCCACAAGTACAGGGAGAATTTTACCAAGGAGTAAAAGGTGAAATGTTTTAATTTTGCCTTCATTTTCTGACTGTGTCTCCACTGTAAAAAAAATGGTGTGGATTCATTTATACAGAGACCCAGCTATTGTGTTTTTGTTGCTTCCATTTCTGTTTTGAAATAGAATCAAGACCATGTCAAAATGGGCCTCCCTTGTTCAATGGAAGGTTCCCATAAAGTTCATGTCACAGCAACATTTTTGTTAAGTGAATCCTATTACGCTGTTCAATTCCATCATAAATGTCAGAGATTCAGTCTATAGGAAAACCAGCTGGCCCTCAACAGAATGAAATCACAGGTCAGAATGTGGAAAATGTTCTCAAAACACTTTAAAGAACAAAATTGTATCTGTTGGGAAAATATTAGCATTTAAAGTATGAGGAAAAGTATTCTGCACTCAAATAATAATGTAAGAAATAAAAACACCAGGATAGAAAATTCTGGCAGGATTCTCATCTGTCTCTACCTGATTTACACATTTTTTAACTAATGTGAAGAAAGTAATTCCTAATGATCAGAATATTTCACTAAATGTACTTTTAAAAAACTTTTATTGAATTTATCAGGGTGATATTGGTTAATAAAATTATACAGGTTTCAGATGTACAATTCTATAATACATCATCTGTGTGTACTATGTGTTCAACACCCCAAGTCAAGTCTCCTTCCATTACCATTTATCAACCCTTTACCCTCTTGTACTTCCCCCCACTCCCTTTCCCTATGGTAATCACCATGTGTCTATGAGGGTTATTTTATCTTTGCTTAATTCTTTTACTTTTCACCCAATCCCCCCCAAGCCCCTCCCCTCTGACAGCTGTCAGTCTGTTCTCTGTTTTAATCAGCTTCAGTTACTTTAAAGTTTCTGACTTATATTCTAGGTAATTTGAAGGGGGTGGAGGATGCATGCGGATGATGTGGAGTGCACTTTTTTTAGACTTTTTTGTTAATTTCCAGATATCTTTATCTACGTCCTTATACTAGGAGAACAAAGAGGACCTTGAAAAATGAAATACCCAAAGTTTGCTTTTATTGTTTTACTGGGGAGTTCTGCTCTGGTGTTAGCAGAAACAGGTGTTATTGAGGAGGAATATAGGGGGCAACCTGGGGGGGGTGTAGCTAGCAATCTGAATCTGTGCCAGTGACCGGTGGCCTAGTGCACATTCTTGTTAGCCTATACTTAAGTCACTGCCCCTTCTTTAGGCAATAATCTGTTTTCCTAAAAACTCCAGTTTACAAGGGCCACAAACAAAGAATTTAACAGCTTAACCAGGGGGGAGGTCACTAGCACCACCCAGGCCAGGCCTTTAGCTGTAATCTCACTTCCCCATTCTAACTAAGTTAGGACTGCAAAATCCCAGAAGTAAGGAAACAAAGAATTTAGAAGTATATATAAGGAGCAATATCATTGTATAAGTTGTTCAGGCTTTGGACCTTTGAATCCCCTGAGCCAGCAGCACTGCTTTAAATAAAGGGTTTTTCCTGAATCTCCGAGCACTCGTTGTGTATTTTCTGGTCGCCTGGTAAATTCTGCAACATTATTTAACACATGACTTTGTGGCTTTTATATAAAACTAGAGGCCCAGTACATGAAATTCATGCAATGGGGACAGGGGTCCCCTCAGCCCAGCCTGCACTCTCTCCAATCCGGGACCCCTCGGGGGATGTCTGACTGCTGGCTTAGGCCCGATCCCGCAGGAATCCCTCTCACAGTCCAGGACCACTGGCTCCTAACTGTTCACCTGCCTGCCTGATCACCCCTAACTGCCTCTGCCTGCTGGCCTGGTCACCCCCAACTGCCCCCCACTGCCAACCTGGTCGCCCCCAACTGCCCCCCCCCGCTGGCCTGGTTGCCCCTTACTGCCCCCCTGCCAGCCTGGTTGCCCCCAACAGCCCCTCTCTGTTGCCCTGGTCACCCCTAACTGCCCCCCCCCAAGCCTGGTCACCCTTTACTGCCTCCCTTACAGGCCTGGTCGCCCCACGCAGCCTGCTGCTCAGTCACTTGGTTGTCCCTCACTGCTCCCCCTGCCTGCCTGGTCACCCCACATAGCCTGCTGCTCAGTCGTTTGGTCATGCCTCGCTAACCCCCCTGTCGGCCTTGTTGCCCCACTCAGCCTGTTCAGTCATTCGTTTGGTCATCCGTTCACTTGTGATGGCCCTTGGCTCTTTATATATATAGATGGTAGTTTGTACATTTTGTTCTGGTATTAAATCAAAATCTGCTTCATTTACTTATAGTGTTTTTCTCATGTGGGGCTGTTAGTACATCAGTTGATCTTTGCTTTTGAATTTTGAACACTAACTAAATGGATTTATTCATTCATTCATTCATTCATTCATTTACTCATTAATATCGAGATCAGATACAAGGTAACTGTCCTAAAGATACCCATAGAGTCAGGAAAGTTTGAGTGTCCCTAAAGTATTTAGCACAGTATGTACAATTTGTTATGTAATCACCATTTCTTAAAATATAGGAATGATTATTTCCATTTTAGAAATGTGTAAACTGAGGTTCATAGGGAGTATGTAATTGGCCCAAAGTTATACTAGTATTAAGTGACAAAGTACAAATTTAAACTTGGGGTTCACTGATGCAAAATCCCACTCAAATTCTACTATTACACCCTGCTGTTTAAGAATATTTAGCAGCTTAAGAATGGAAGGTGGTGAGTGGATGGGTGGGAAGAGATTAACCAAAATATTTATATACATATATGCATAACCCATGGACACAGACAATAGTATGGTGAAAGCCTGGGGAAAGAAGGGAGGAGGGGTGGGCTAGAAGAGGTCAATGGGGGAAAAAAGGGTACATCTGTATTACTTTCAACAATAAAGATAAATTTTTAAAAGAATGAGGTAATCAAATTATAATGATAAACGGTATTCATAAATTTTGTAACCTTAGGACTTGCTGTTCTCAGCATGAGTATCTGTTTTAATTCATGAATTCCTTAAGGTCAGGAGACTGAGAGGCAACTGTTCTATAATGGAGAGGAATACCTGCACTATTTAAAATAAATTTCCAGAAATTCCAAGCAACCTCTTGATAACGTATTTACTGGCAGCTGGAAATCTTGCTGACAGTAGTATTATGGGATAAAACCTACCATGGTGGGATCCATCATGTCACTTCTATTTGAAAAAGAAAGGGAAGATAGAGAGAGGGGGTTGTTGGCCAGTCTCACATTGCAGGTGACATAGGGGGTGGGAGTGAAACATTTCAGTGTTTCTCCTTCTCCTTTTTTCTCACTCTGTACCAATTCTAGCCCCCATACAGCAGAGGAGAGATAAGGGAAATATTCAGCAGGCAGAGAGAAAGATAAGGAAGGGGTTATGAATGAGAAATAGGATGGGAAAACATAGAAAATATTTTCTATGTGCTCTGAAATAATGACATGAAATAAAGTCGACCCTCAAATGCCTGAAATACTATTGTATATTTCTTCAATGAATTTTATAGTCTGGAATGAAGAAAATTTCCTCCCTAGCATGAGTACAGGCACAAAAGTATTTAAAATATGAACTACCTCCAGTGAGTCAAACTTGCTACATGCAGGATGGCCTGTGGGGTAACTGGAATCAAGTTTTATGGTTTCCTGACATCAACTCTGTTAAGTTGGAAAACTCTGGCTGACCCACAAGGGGTTCCCTAAAAGAGCACCTCAGTTCCTGATAGGGTCTATGGTTTCCATAGAGCACTTGAAGGGGCCTAAATAAATTGTTTTATGTTGAAAATCTATTACACCTTCTTAGTTATTCTCAGACATGGAACTTAATTTGATCTCTGTCATACTGACGAAAAGCAAAGTGAGCAAAGCAGAGAATTTGGGAGAACTTTTATAAGCAAACTTAGTGAACATTCAGCAAACTATGAGTGAATTTCCAAAAATATCGTTCATGGGTCTCTATTATGATAGTGAGTTTTGCTAAAGGAGAGTGAGTTTATTTGAGGGGGGAGGGAATATTGGGTTGACATGAGGCTTACAAGAGAAGGGCATCAATATGTAGTTTTGAGATGAGAAGACTGAAGGCCAATTAAATAATATTTCTGTGAATGATGGACAATCATCAGGAACATGTTGTTTTGTCGGTTTCAATTCAACTGATGTAGTCATCTATTTTAAGGGTCAATAAAGATTGAAGTACAGTTCTAGCATCAGTGGAGAGAGAAGTATGTCAGTCAGTTCCTCCTCTGCTCTTTCCTCCCTTCACCTGAATCTTAACTTTGTGCCAAAATGAATATACAGATGAGCACTAGAAGAGAACTGGGGAGCACTGAGAAGCAAGGTGTAGGATAACCTTGGGAAATTTTTCTGTAAAGCAAAGAACATGTACACTGAGACAAGGATGACCACTGTTCACCAAAATGCACATTGTTCTCTTCTTTCTAAGCACACAGCCATAGCCATATGCACCAGCTTCCCTTGCAGCTAGATTCATCAAGCACAGAATTCTAGGCAATGCTATGTGAGTGGAAGTGAAAGAAACCACTTTCAGGCCTACCTATGGAAATCTCCCACACATGCTTCTCCAAGTTCTTCTGGATGACTGAGATGGAAAAGACCACAGAGGCTTTGGAACCTTGAACAGAGGATTGGTCAGACTGGCATACTAGTAGTTCCTCAGATGGAGGAAAATCACCACCATGAACAAAGAACACCTGCCTTATCTGTTATATGCATAGGAAAGAATCTTCTAGTGCATTTCAGTCATTCTACATTTCAGGTTCTGTCTATTTCAACAGCTGTTACTCTATTAGTCACTAAAGATGATTTCATGGGATATATATGCAATTGCATTTTATAATTGAAAAACAAACAAATGGGCTGATAAAAATCTTTTTTCTGCAGGTCTCTCATATTTATTTTCCATGATTTGTTGAGAAAAGGCCTTGCAAAATAGGAGAGGGATGGATACACACACTTTCCCCATAACACCACAATTCCATGATCCCATGACAGTTGGGGCCATAGCATGATTGGTTAGATTTCTAAAACAGATCTGGAAAATGTATGCCTTTCCTGTTGGTGAAATTCTCTTGATTTATGATCATCATATTTATATGTACTAAATCATACTGAAATATATTAAGTATTTTGTTTTTTAATTTTAGTTGAGCGGGCACTGGTCATTCAAATTAATGACTGTTCATGGCTGGTATAAATCCTGAGAGGCATTTGCAGTGGGTGTGTGTTATTTGAATGGCAGAGGCAGATTGATGGCATCTGTATCCCATGTGAGTGTCAGGCAGTCCAGCAACTGTTCAGTGTACTCACTCTACGACCATAAACTTGAGTTGTTATGATTGTTGGTAACAGTTGTACTTTAAGTCATGAAGAAGAGTTATTTTAAAATGATGATACATGTTGTTCCCTAATCACTATTTTTAAAGGCCTTGATGCTTCTACGACGTCACTATTAGAGCCAATGCCTGCTGATATAACTGATGGAAATACTTCGATGCCACATTAATATCTATCTGAATAACCACCAGAGTAAATTCATTTATTATTTGAATATTTTTGCTGTCATCTATTTAAAACTGTTGATGGGTGGTTTTCTTTGGAAAAATATTATTCCCGGGTTGCATTGTATTGTTTTCACAGGAGTAAGAAGCCCTCTGCCATCAATAATTTATCAATTAAAATACATCTTATCAATTAACAGATTTTACTTTACTCTCAGGACAATGTTAGGTACCAGCAGTGTGGGGAAGAGAGAAGAGATATTGGACATGGTTTCCACAGCTTTAGGAGGCACACAATTAACACCATAAGAAATATTTACAAGCAGAGGCAGAATTTCACATTACATTTGCTCAAGAAGACCTGGATTTGAATCATGTCCCTGGTATTAGCTGTATAACACTGAACAAGTCACTTAACACTGCGGGCTCAGTTTTGTTTTTTTTTCCATCTGCAAAACAATTATGATGTTACCCACCTCCCAACACTGTATGTCAGATTAAGACGTGGAGCACTCATAGGATCCTAACACCACTACTGGGAGAATAAGAAAGTGGCTCATACTTATCAGTCAATTGAGCCAGCAATGTGTGAGGGATTCTCAAAGGCAAGGAAAGGCTTAAGAAGCAGCAAATTATCAAAGAAGAGTCATAAGAGGTAAGAGATAAAAACACTACACCTGCAAGTGTAGGTGAGGGCCATCCAATTCTAAGCAAGCAGGATTAAGAAGCCAGAAGTGTGGCGATTTGAACAGGATTCTGTAGTACGTTCTGTGTCTATTGTGTCTGTGTCTTATAAATCAGTTGTGGCCTTAGGACAAGAGAGGTGTTCAGCTCACCTCTGGTTAAGAGGACACTAGAGAATCTGCCATGGACTGCTAGTTTCTCTAAATTGAGTTACACCTTTAAGATCACTACATTTGACAAAGCCCTTATTATCACCTGATTTACTTATTTGTTTATTGTATATCATCTCCCCCTCTGGGATGTAAGCTGCATGAAACATATTGTTTTCCCACTGATACATTTTTTCACTGATAAATTCCTAGTGCTGAGAACTGGAACTGTATAGGCACTTGATATACATAATAAATGAATGAGTCACATAAGTAATTGGGTATCCACATGGGAAAATCCTAGTGTTTGGGCCCGAGGCACCTACAAAAGATGATTAAGACAAGTCCCTGCTATCAAAAGATAGGCTCTGTTGCATCTACTAGTAAGCCAACTATCTGAAGTTTTTGCTTGCAATTGACAGAGATGGGATGAATTAGGCAATATTGGCCAGAAAAAAAAAATTAATCGGTCTTTCCTAAGTTTTTGAGGAAGAAAAATTTGAATTTTGAAGAGAACTCCAAGCCTTTCTCTCTCTTCTCCCTTTTTATTTTACCTTCCCTCTCACTCTGTCAGTCTCTCTCTTTCTCCCCCCCCCCGCCCCTCTGTTTTTTTCTTTAGTGCCCACGGTCATCTTAGACCACTAGTCAAAGCACAGAGAGCAGGTAGGGCTGAGAAAATGAGAGAGAAATGAAGATGGTAGGCAGCTCACTTGATTCTCAACTCTTGTTTGGAGTCATAGTTCTGTGTCTTTGAGAGTCTTTATTATTTAGACCCTGGGAGCTGGTTTTTAGTACTTCACCCAAAAAGCATCACACTGGATATCACCTGTTACATTTCTTTCCAGAGAGTTGAATAAAAAATATATGTGGTTATGAAGAACCTGCCAAGTAGTCTTTCCTAATCTTTCAAAATACTCTTCACCAGGAGGCCTTATGCAATGCTTTCCCAGACAGAGGGAGATAGTACCAAAGCCCAGATTGATTGAATTAAGAGTAGAACCTAAATCTTTCTACTCTTGGCAAGAAGTTAAGAGAGAAAAAAATCCCACATGCCAAACCGGTTTGGCTCAGTGGATAGAGCGTCGGCCTGCAGACTGAAAGGTCCCAGGTTCGATTCCGGTCAGGGGCATGTACCTTGGTTGCGGGCACATCCCCAGTGGGGGGTGTGCAGGAGGCAACTGGCCGATGTTTCTCTCTCATCGATGTTTCTAACTCTCTATCCCTCTTCCTTCCTCTCTGTAAAAAATCAATAAAAATATTTTTAAAAATCCCACAAAAAAACCCGAGACTGTTTTTCAGAAAAGGGATTAGGAGTGTCCTGTATCATTTGAGACTCTTAATAACTAATCTGTACCTGTTAGTACTAAAATTTTCATCTATGCCCAGTGATCAATTTTGTCTTTAAGAGATGCAGTGATGGGGAATGAAATAGGCTGGGCTGATCACGCATCAGCATATAGTCTTGGTTTTCCTGGCCTATTAGCCATTCTGCAGCTCTGTCCATGCACAGGTTGACAAAGACAGAGCAGGGGGATGAGATTCAAATGGATCACTTCCAGTTCTAATTATTATTTGGCTAAAAGGTCTTATGAGAGAGAAATTTAAAACTATTGGCTAATGGAAAGTATTTAAAATTTAAATAATATATACACCACTCCCATCTCCCACACTCATTTCAGCACACTCTAGACCAGTGGTTCTCAACCTTCCTAATGCCGCAACCCTTTAATACAGTTCCTCATGTTGTGGTGACCCCCAACCATAAAATTATTTTCGTTGCTACTTCATAACTGTAATTTTGCTACTGTTATGAATCGTAATGTAAATAGCTGATATGCAGGATGTATTTTCACTGTTACAAATTGAACATAATTAAAGCATAGTGATTAATCACAAAAACAATATGTAATTATATGTGTTTTTCGATGGTCTTAGGCGACCCCTGTGAAAGGGTCATTCAACCCCCAAAGGGGTCGCGACCCACAGGTTGAGAACCGCTGCTCTAGACCCTTCCCTGCTTATTCCTTCATAGCCTTTATTGTCTTGAACATACATTTTTATGATTTTGTTGCTATTTTCTATACCCACCCTCATTAAATTGCTGGCACCACAGGTCAGGGATTGCTCTGTTTCCTAGTGCACTGGTAAGTGCCAGCACCTAGAAGAGTATCTGATATATAGGAGCTAAATAATCAGCACTTGTTAAAAGAATGAGTGAATGGATTTTTCATTGCACAAGCATAAACAATTGAGATGTCTTATAAACTCAGTTTGAAATTAAAAATCCAAGCTTGAAAAGACAAATTCTCTGGTGTCTTCTTTTAGCTAATAAATAATATTTAGACACGAAGTTACATCTTTTAAAGCTTGGATCCACTCAAAACATTTAACTCAGTCAGGGAGCAAGGAGAGAATTTGGAGATTTTTGGAGTACTGATTCACTTTGCAGATCTTAAATTATAAAGATGCATTGTTTTCTTATGCACTTAACTACAAATGAGCTATCCAATATTGAAACTAGGATTACCTATACATACATTTTGAAAGTGCTCAATAAAGAAAAAAGAGATCAATGTTTTCAAACTTTGCCTTGGAAGAAATATGGGACAGAATTATCGCAATTCTGAGGTTAAAGCATGGGGGGTGGGAAGTTTGCACGAATTTTTTGTTCTGCTTCTCCAGGTGGTTCTGTGTTAGCCTGGGAAGGTTGCGTTCTCTTCCCTAGGCTGCGGCAGCCTCCTTGGTTCCTCACCCCTTCAATTCTCCTGCCTCTTCCTCCCCCTTCCCTTAGTATTTGAGAAGATGTTGTGGTCCAGTGATCTGCAGAAAGTTAACAAGTGCTGAACAAGTGTGGAATCCATATGATCCCTTCAGCCCATTAGTTCCCCTAGAGTTAAATATCCAGTTTCTTTCAATAAGCACCGTCCGCTCCTTGTTTGAGGAGATGCTCATGAGTAAAACTCACCACCGCATGGCTCACAATCAAAGAGGGGCTTGTTAAATAGGTCAGCGGAGGACTTCCCAGCTCTAGGTGGCTGTAGTGCCCTGTTTCCTCCACAGAAACAGGTAGTCAACCAGGGTGTTTATTCACTGAAGGTCAGCCTTTTGTATTAGGAAACTTCTAGCAGATGTGATAAGCAGTAAATTGCAGATCTATCACTTTTTTTTTCGCCCCAGAAAGTGCGTGTGTATGAAATCAGCAGAATACTGCCTCTCTGTGATTTATGGCCCACTTTTGACCACCTCTTATCAGGTTCCCACAAGCCCTTTCTGATGCAGCTCATGTCTGAATGACAATAGACAAACCAGCACCATTATGCACCAGAATCTCTCTCAGCATTCTAGACACCAAGATTACATCTAGGGTATTGATTTATTGCTGCCTTTCCCCCCACAGGGACCAGTTTGTTCAGCCGGAACAGGATCCACTATTATTAAGCGGAGCCAACAACTCTATGGGAACTTGGTAAAGAAATAATCATTTGCTCCTACCTTCCTAACAACCTGGGCATATAAGGAAATGCATGCATTTAAATACGTAGACTGTTATTTGTCTCTGCTTCTCTCTTCTTAAAGCATGCAAAAGAAGATAAAACAGGCCTTTGGAAGAAGGGAACCTTTGTCGTTTCTCGGAAGTTGAAACACAATGTGCTTCTTTTTATGAACCACGCTGAAATGATTACAAATCTCTGCTTTGGTGTGTATTTCTGAAACACCTACTGTATCTATAGCAATGAGGTTTTATGACAGCTTTAACAGTTTCTGCAAAATTTATATGTTCTACCAGTAGATCATTTTGGGGAGCGATATAAATTTTACAGCACATCAGAGTTTTATATCACCTACAAATGCCTGATGTAGGATTCACATTAAGCAGACCTACATCCACCCACACTATTCTATTCTTCGGGGTATTTATGTTTGCCAGGCAAAAGGGCCAGTCAACACTTTCCTCTTTAAAAATGATCATTCATCCTCCCTTGTTACCTTTCAGTTTAACATCATTTGGTCTGACTATTCTCTATGGGAGAATCACTCCCCTCCACTAATTTGCATAGTGGACAATCTCAGCACCATCCTGCTCTCTGACTTCAATGTAGGGGAGAGGCTGGTGTTTCTGGGGTTTCCAGGGCCCCCAGTGACTTGAGTGAGCTAAAAGAAAACCAAATCCTTGTCTATAGGTCTCTTCCTTTCTGAACCCCAGTTGGTTTCTAAGGTCTGACACATGCTAGTGAACTCACACGTGGTCCTAGCACAGAGCACTTCGGACCATAACGGCTTAAAGGAATCTGGAGATATTATTGCTAAATCAATGGGAAATTCTGGGACCACAGCCCTTAAGATTTAGATACATTGAAATCAGAAAAGACCAGAATCCCAAATTCAGAATCAAAGTTGTAGGCAGTCCTTTTGTTGAGGTTGCTGGAACCCAGATATTTTGTCCGCCAGAGTCGAAGAATGAATTCATGGATGGGAAATGGTATAGCAAAGGTGGAAATTTATTAAAGAACAAGTACGGACTCCCACGTGGGGAGGGGGAAAGAGTCCCACAGAACAGACTCCCACATAGGGAGGGGGAAATGGTTCCACTGAGTTCCTTTTCCCTAAGGCTTATAAAGGCTGCAGATCTTGGTGCCTTGATATCCCCTCTGATTGGTCACTATTCCCTTAGACTGGTTACTATAGTAACTCCTGGGCTCAAAGGTTGAACCTCACATGGGACATGTGAGGTTCTCACCCCCTCCTTCCTTATTGTTTTCCTATTCCCTTTGGGCTTTCTTCTTCTCCTTCTGGATGAAGGGCTTCCTTCTCTTTATTTTGTAAATATAGACCTTTTGCTGTTCCCAGCTTCCTCATTCTATGGAAATGTACCTGATGCAGCTTTTCAGCTCCCCTATTCTATGGAAATATACCTTCTGCTGCTCTGCAGCCCTGTGCTTCCTCCATGGTCCCCTTAATTTCTAAAATTTTCTCTTTTTCAACCCCCAAAATTCCTGTTTTATTGCTATCAGAATTTCACTTTTGGAAAAATTTCTGCCACCTCTGTTCACTGGATTAGGAAACTTTGTGTTTATTATTTCTCATTCATACAAGCCTATTTATTTATTTATTTATGTATTTGGTGCTCAAATACTGGAAGTTTACCATGTTGATATTTAATCATAATAGATGAAAAAACTATGTGTGTTGAGAAGCATACATAGGTTGTCTGATTCACTGGGAAACCATTCTTTTCTCCAACCCCCCAACTCAGCAATCCCTCCAAAAGAAAACAAACAAACAAACAAAAAACCCTGCTGAATCCATTTGAATTGGATAGACATGGGTGATAGACTTGTGACTGAGGCTTAGCCAATCAAAAGGAATCTCTTTGTGTTTATGGAATCCTGATCTATGCAAATTATAAAGGAAGGTTCAAGGCTTCCAGTAGGTGCTACATGGAGAAAACCTGTCTGAGGCTGAAATGAAACAGATATTAACAGAACCCAGCGATGGAGACACAGTTCTAAGATTCCCACCGAACCTCTCAACACAGTTCTGCAGCCTTAGAGCCTATCCCCCTCTTGGACTATTAAATATCCTGTTTTGACTTAAGCTAAGACAAAGGACTGCCGGGAAGGAGTCAATTCAGAAAAACCATGTTTTTCTTTGGGTACCTCACAACCTATGCTTTTCACACAATCAACAAGGTCATATATATGCAGGGTGTCCCAAAAGATGTATTCACACTTTGAATAATTATAAAGGTGGTGTTTATTAAAATGCATTTCATTTTCACTTAACAGCTATCATCTGTTTAAGTGTGTATGCATTTTTGGAGGACACCCTGTATATATATATATATATATATATATATATATATATATATATATATATATTAGTATAGTCATGGAGGTGACTGCACTCATTCATGGAAAACATACAAATAGAGCCAATGGAGAAAGAAAGACAGATGCCCAGGAGCCACAAACAATCAAGGTTGGATTCTGTCTGTGAACCTGGAAGGAGACTGCACAGAAGCAGTCAGAGTGAGGCAGGAAAACCAGGAAAGAGCAGGTCCTCAGGGCTCAAAAGGGAGAGCATTTATATAAAGGGGGATTAGTCTATAATCCCCTAATTTACAAATGTGAGGATGTTGCTGGACTTCTCAATTTACTTACAAATGGGTTGAAAGCATCACTTATTAAAGAGCTCAAATAGAAAATGGCATTGAGACAGCACTGTTGTTGTTTTTTTTGTTTTTTGAGGGGAAAAAAATCTCTGCCCAGTAACGGTAACAAAGCTAAGAGATTATTAACATCAGCCAGCAAAATATTCATGCCATTCCAATTTTAGAATGTTCTTTTTCCTTCCCATTCAAATGTGACCAACCATGTAGACTTTGTTCTACTTCTGATTACCCAATACCTCTTATTTTTCTTGTACCCATTCATATGTTCTCTCTGGACAACAAACACCCCAAGTATATTAATGCAGACACTCATTACATGCCAGGCATTGCTCTAAGCATATTGCATATATAATAATTTATTTAATCCTCCCCCAAACTCTATGACATAGAGACTATTACTTCCATTTTATACCTGATGGCGCTGAGATATTGATACATTAAGTAACTTTTCCAAGTTTATACAATTTAAAAGTGGCAGAGCCACGATTTGAACTTGGGCTAGATGGCTTTATTATATATTGATAATACATTTGTGTTCTGGTGTGTGTGTGTGTGTGTGTGTGTGTGTGTCTGTGTGTGTGTCTGTGTGTGTGTGTGTGTGTGTGTGTGTGTGTGTGTGTGTTTGTGAATGTGTCTCTGTGTGTTTTGTTGTTTTGGTGTGCTACATAGTGGCTTTTCAAAGAGCTTGCAAGGCCTTTGATGGCAGTGCCAAGATCTTATACTTATCTGAATTCTTTTTTTGAGTTCAGTAAGAATAGCTAATGCTTATTAAGCACTTACTAGGTTCCCAGCCCTGGGCTCAGTACATACATTTTATTTATTTAGTAAGGTCTAATGATGTGGATGAGATTATCATTACTTTTCCTTTACAAATGGGGAATTTGAAGCTTGAGGAGATTAAATAACTTGCTTAAGGTCATGCAGTTAGTAGGCATAATGCTAGGATTTAACTTCACATGAGCACTAACCTCTAGACTATAGTCCTTCACTACAGTTGCTTATAAGAGTAAGTGCAATAAATGGAAGACTTACTGATTGACTGTAATCATGCATGATACTGCAGGGGTGGAAACTCTCTCTCCTAATGCAGTCCTGCTGGCTGGTCATATCTCATTGCCCAGCTATTTTTCCATCTGAGGGGGAGTCTTTGAGCAGGGCTACCATTGAGTGTTAGACTCCAAAGTATATTGGAAGCTCAATTATCTGAACAAATCAGAGCTCAAAAGTGTTCAGGCATATGGTGAATTTCACTAATACAGTTTGAAGATAAAAAAGGAACAGTGAGAAAATTTTTCAATTTCAGCATGTCGGGGCATAAAAGGTAAAGGAAATTGGCTTTAGGGAGTCATTTGAATAATGGGACAGTTCACATAAAGGATGTGCAGATTACTGAGTTTGCACTGTACTTAATCTACCATAGAGAGAGCTGTCCTCTAGAGCATTTGCTTCGGCATGAAGCACCCTCTCAAAATTCAGTTCAGCCATACTCCCTTCTCCAGCTAACAATATCTCATCTTCAGCCCTTGGAAAATCTTAGATATTTTAAATCACTTTTTGGATGAGAAAATCCAATGAGTTATTCTTTTTGTAACATGTTAAGTTATACAATAGCCAAAAATACAGTTCTTCCCACATTATCACCTTCTTTCAACAGAAGCCCAGGGAGTGGTAACAGCAAGAATAATTTAAGTTTGCCTCCAAGTCCCCTCTCAAAGCTTAGTATCCCATTAGATGACATGGCTGGAGCACAGTCCAGACACTTGGCATGATCCGACTCTATCAAGGGTTTATGGAAGAGGGTGGGGAAAGAGGTACTCTGGATTTTCTGATGAAAATTTTCTGATGAAAATCCAGGGTTTGATTTATCCTGTCATGTGTTACTCCATTTCCAGGGCATGGCATTTATCAAACTTAGGGTAACAGAAGAGGTAACTGGATCAGTCTTCAGTTGAAGGACTGTAGATTCTGTAGACACTCATGTAGCATAAGACCATTTGTCAGGAGGAAGTGTTGGATTGTCCTGTGAATACTCCAGCTGCAGAATCTGGAGACTATCTCCCTACCATTCAAAATAAATGGAATGAATGAAGCTTAGGAGAAGAACAGACCCTGGGAAATAAAGAGAAGGGAAAAGGAAAAATGCTCTCAGCAAGGTAAGCTGAAGAGCCACAGGATGGCTGGTGGTTGGAGAGGGTCAAAAGGAAAAAGGATTGTTTTCTCCTGACCTCAACAATATTGGTACATGGGGCTTCCTGGACAACTTAGGTCATAGAAGCCACCTACACACATTGAGGAGCAGGTGCAGTCCATTGAAGACAAGGGGTCATTTTCATTCCTTCACCTCTACCCTGCTTCTCATAGACTCTATGGCTTAGAAGACATGACAAAGAAAAGGAAATGAAAATAAAGGAAAGGAAGGGAAGGAAAGGGAAGGGAAGGGAAGGGAAGGGGAGGGGAGGAAAGGGAAGGGAAGGGAAGGGAAGGGAAATATTGACTCTAGAGTTTGCTATGCACAGAGATAAATTGCATTTTCTACTTCCCCTTCCATTTAGAGAGATTGTTCAAAATTTGTGCTAAGACAGTCAAAGTCCCTAAAGAAAAAAATTTAATTCCAAAGTTTCTCCGGATTCTTAGTGTTACTAAAGGTGGGATTTTGAGCAAAGACTGCTCTTTTATTGAGGAAAACATATTCATATTTTATTTTACTTATGAGGGACTGTGCACAACAAATGAATGGTAATTGGAGGATTCTCTCTGAAGAGCACTAGAGAAATAGGGGGAAGTCTTCTGGCCTTCAAGAAGTGTAAAGAGATGGATAGAAAATGTGAGCAGCCTCACCTTTGCAATGTATCAGCTGGACGGCACCTCAGAGAAATGGCCAGCCATGGGAAATAGCTGATTAACTTCAGTAATAGTGATGTGTGCTGTTGTCCCCAGTGCCATGAAACAAGTTTCCTTTTTATCTTCTACCCCTACTTGAAAATTTGTTTCTTACAATGGCTTGTATTAGTGACACTGTGGGGGAGTTAATGGATGTGAAGTGCTCAGTATTGAGAAGGGACAGGGAAGGGAACTGTGGCTTCTACACATCATACCTGCTTTGAAGCTAGCAAGTTGCCAGCAGCATCACATTGAGGGAAAGCAGCATTTCCAGGGGATGCCCAGCAGTCTGATTCTTTGAAACCCAAGGCAACCAGGCAGGGACCATTGGGAGGCAATGAGAACAGAGCAGCAGGTCCTGTGTGAACTGACTCCAAGAGGAGATGCATGATAAACTCTCCTTTCCCTAAATCTAAAGGCAGATGGGATGATGGAATGGGGGAGCAGTAGGCTAGATCCTGCTAATACGTGGCTTCGGACAAACCAGATGGCAGATAATTGAGTTATAATTCATTCAATAAGTGTTTATTGAGCACCTGTTACGTGGCAGGCACTGTGCCAGGTGCTAAGGATATAAAATCCAATTACACAGACAGTATCCTCAAGAAGTGTACATCTAGAGAAGAAGATGCGCATGTGGGTCGACAATTACCCAGCAGTGAGATGAATAGGATGATGACTGTAACACTGATAACAGCTATCACTCACCTGGTATTTACTCTGTGCTTGGCATTTGAGCTAAGTGCCTTTCATGTTCTACAACATTTACCTTTCCCAACAACTTAATATGGAAAATCTTTTCTGTAGCCCCATCTTATACACAAAGAAGTTGGTACTTAGAGAATCTAACTTTTTTTGGTCCAAGATCATAATGCATATATATTTTCTAAATAGGGTGTGATCTAATTCCAGAGCGTGTCCTCTTCACAGGGTGCTATGGGGGGAGCAGTAATAAAGCTTTAAAGCAAGAGAAGAGATAATATTTGACTTGACATTATTGTATGAGTAATAGCTTCATAAAGATGTTGGAGGTGGGAATGGGGGGAGGATGTGCATGTGAGTAGCAAACAGAGAGAGGGACATGTGCCGCTTCATGGAGATGTGAAATGCTATATTATGCTGATAGTGCTTTAGTTTGCTGAGAATATAGGGATGAAAGTGAGTGTCAGACAAGAAGGGAAGGGGGCCCATGGGGCATGAGCCTAGAGAGGTAAGTAGGTTCTAATCATGGAAGGCGTGGTGCGCCAAGTCAAGGAATTTGAAATATATTATAAAATCCTGAAATCCATGGAAGTGTCTTCAGGAGTAGGATGATCCAATCAGGTAGTTACAGCAGAGGTCACTCTGGCAGCACTGAGAGCAACAGGTGGGTGGGGAGGGAAGAGTGAGGGGTTCTAGTTAAGAAGGTGATGGTCCTATTGATTTGACTCACCTGAAATGAGAGAAATGAGACAGAGGAATATTTAAGAGAAAGTGATAAAATAAGCCAAGAGAACAGTTGTTCTAGAAAGTGATTCACAGAGATCTCACAGTCCATATGTGCTTTCATGCCCTTCCTTTACCAATCCCAGGATAAAGGAAATGATAAAGTTGGACATCATCCTTGAAGCACACCTTGAGACCGGGCTTACCTTCTAGCACATCTCTCATCGTGCCAACAGACCCAGTCATGAGGCCAGAGAAGGAAAAGCAGCCCAGGCAGCTGCAGTGCAGAAGTGACAGCTCATGCTCTAGGTCAGACTTCCACAGCTGTATCCTACCCCTGCCCCTGACTATCTCAGTCCTAGACTGATGTTTAAGCCTCCTGTGCTTCATTGTTCTTATCTATAAAATGAGATTTTTAATAATAATTAATAATAATAACACCCACTGATTAAAATGGGTGAGGATTTTATAAATATGAAGCACACAGAATACTGCTTAGTGGATGGAAAAAGTTAGCAATTATTTTCCAGATAACCACAAGCCTGATTTCTGGGGGTTCTCCTTTTCCTGCCAAGCAGGAAAGTAGCTGTCTGAGTCTGGAGCCAAGGCCTTTTGGCTTGAGGAAACATTTTCCAAGAGGTCTTTCAGGCTCTCCAGCTCTCTTGCGAAGGCCTCTGCAGTCTCTTCCTGTAGAAGAAGAACAGGAAGCTTTCCCTTGGCCCCAGTGCGCTCGCTATTCAGGATGACTTCTCACCACCGATGAATCCCAGGCTCCTGGACCAACTTCACAGAGCCTCCTTTTTCCATGAAGCTTAACAGTCAGGCTAAATACAAGCAAATTCTGATTAAATAATTTTAAAAAAAAGACAAATGGAAGTCCATCATCTAGATGTGTCTTGGCCAATGAAAAATGGTTGTTTAGGCCATAAAATTTCCTGCTGCCTTCCTTTGGCTAATAAACAAAATCAAAGAGGACCTATAATCTGAGGCATCCATCCTGTTTTGTGACCTCCTAATTTCCTTGACAACTCAGAGTTTGCTTCCATCCATTATTAAGGAAGTCCTGGATGGAATGGGTCAAACAAAGAGATGAGTTTGAAACCTTGGAGGGAGGATTCTGAGGACTGGTATAGATAGCCATAGAGTCTTCAGGTACAGGCAAGGAATCCAGTCACCTGGAACAGAAGTCCCTCAGTATAATGACAGCTATCCAGGGATACTTGGGATTCATAGGGCTTACTGACTCTCTGCACCAACCACCAATCCTCTCAGGGATTCAAAGCTTTGGTTGGGACTTCCTAACCCATGAAGGTCCAGGCCGACCTCAACCTCCTCCAACTCAATCTTATATCCTGGCTATCTCCAACACTATTATGGGTCATTATTTCACCAGAAGATTTTGACAGGGAAAACTCAGCTCTGTACCTACTTCCCCAAGAATTAGGTCCTATCAGAAATCAATGACATTACAGCCAGAACTCACTCACCTATATGGCCACTGTGGACTTACTATACAGAGTACTATAACATGCACAGCGCTCTGCTTCATAACTATCCTTCCATCTTCACTCCTCTTATGAAATTCCATGTCAACTGCCATCCCAGAAGGTATACCATAATTAGAGAAGCCATAGAGCTCTCAAGAAGCCCTATATGATCGTCTCCAATGCGCAAGAGAAGAGCATAAACATAGGACAACTAGCCTAGGATACTTGAAAATGACATCCAAGGAAGTCATGTATACATGTTATCAACCTCTACAGAGAACCAGAGAAACAAACAAACAAACAAACACTAAAAACTACCAGTCTGTAGCCTCCAATCTAACCCACTTGCCTCATTTTACAAATTAGTGTAAAAAGCTATGAAATTCTTCTAAAATATTCCAAATGCTAATTGGTACATGGACTTCTTTTTTCAGTTCTATTGAGACATGGCTGACAAAAGTTGAATATGAATATATACATGGTGAAATAATTACTACAACCAAGCCAATTAACATATCATCACCTCACAGAGTCATCTTTTTTTTTTAGTGAGAATAGTTAAGATCCACTCTCTCAACAAATTTCTGTACAGTCATACTAACTGTTGTTACAGTGCTGTGCATTAGATCTCCAGAACTCATTCATTCTGCATTTGAAACTTTGTACCCTTTGCATCACTGCCCTATTTGTCCCATCCCCAAAGTCCTAATAACCCCATTCTACTCTCTGCTTCTATTTTTAGATTCCACATGTAGTATTTGTCTTTCTGAGTCTGGCTTATTTTACTTATGTCCTCTAGGTTCATCCATGCTTTTGTAAATGACAAAATTTCCTTGTTGTTGTTTTTTTAAGGGTGATTAATATTCCATTGTGTATGTATTATTTATCTATTCATCTGTCAATGTATACATAGACTGTTTCCATACTTTGTCTATTATAAATAATGTTACATAGAAATGCAGATATCTTTTTAAAAAACTGATTGTATTTTATTTGTATATATACTCAGATAAAAAAAGAAAAAAATAATAAAAAATATGAACAATAAAATGGCAATAAATACATAGCTATCAACAATTGAATATACTAGTAAAAATAAAAATAAATAAACAAGGAATCTAATAAACAAAATAAACGGATGAATAAAATAGAATCAGAGGCATGGAAACATGGAACAGCCTGATTGAAAAGGAAAGTGGGGAGGCTTGCAACCTAGTTCAGTATTTGGTGAAAATTGCAGTCTTACTTCCCCACTCTGACTGACCTGGGCGGAGCTGCAGAGCCTAACCCCAAGGCCCCACCAAGACTGACTTGGGCGGAGCTGTGGGCCCTCAGGGGCCCGCTACAGGAGGAGATATAAAGGTCAGTGCCTCCCCATGAGTTCAGTTCAGGCTTTGGAACCGGAATTCCCCTGGACTAGCAGATCTGCAAAATAAAGGTTAAACCTTCCTCCCTCAGAGTGCTGGCTGATCCTTCTCCTGTGCATTTTGCCACAACATGATGAATCTCAGAGGAAAAGGGGGGGAGAGATTAACCAAAAACACATGCATATGTGCATTACCTATGGACACAAACAATAGGGTGGTGAAGGTCTGGGGCGAGGCGGGAACCAGGTAGAGAAGGATAATGGGGGGGGGAAGGGGACATCTGTAATACTCTCAATTGTAAAGATTTTAAAAAATGAGTGGGAAACACATGACTATTAAAGTTATTTAAAAACAGTATATAAAACCTATAGAACTGTACAATTTAAAATGACTGCAGCTTATTATTATTATTGTTGTTGTTGTTATTTCAACAAATATTCATGGGCATCCCAGGTTCTGGCATAAAAGGACTTCACTCTTCACCTTGAGAAACTCAATGATCTAACTGGAGACATGACACAGAACTCTCCACAATCCACTGTGATCAGAACTTAAGAAACAGCTGAAGCTGTGAAAAATTCTGCACTCACATAGAGGAGCCAGGGGGAGAACCTCATGCAAGAAGGTGGTCACTGAATAGTTAAGGGCATTCCAGGAAAAGAGAGTGGCAGAAACAAAGATATGGATGCCAGAAAGAGGAAGGTATCTATTAGTTAGGGTATAAAGCTAAGCGGTTGTAATAAAGAGACTGAAATAAGAGTGACTCAAACAAGATAGCCTTGTGTTTATTACTCTGTCCAGATGTAGGCAGGCTGTCCGGAGTCAGTAGACAGCACTGCTCCATGAGGTCAACAGGGTTTCAGATTCCTTCCTTCTTTGTTTGCTACTTGCCAGCAATCTTCAGCACTAGTGCTAAGTTCCAGCCCATGGGAAAGAAGGAAGAGAAGTGGAACGTAGGAATTTCCTCTTCCCATGACATGACCTAGGAGCTGTGCATATCATTTCCACTCACATCCCGTTTGCTAAGATTAACATCAAGTTTCAAAGAAGCCTGGGAGATGTAGTTTCTTACAGGACCTGCACAGCCCCCTGAAATTTAAATTATTATGGAGGGAGGGAAGCAGGTCTTATAAGGGACAGTTACAAGCATCGGCCACAGTGTTTGAGGAATCCTGTGTAACTCTTGACTAATGTATGGAGGAGTAGCAGGAAATGGAGTTTTCCAGAATGTCAGGTCTTAGGTAAGGAAAACAATCGTAATCCAAGCAGAGGGAACAGCTATTGGGTATTATTGTTAGGTCAGTATTGTGTAAAATGGCTTCACAGCATCTAGGGAGTCTTCACCCTGGGGACCAAACCAGGGTTATGTTTTAAATACAATTGACAGAGAGATTGCCAGCTCTCTGCTCTTTTAGTATATTCTATCCAAGTAAGTGGTCACAGAAGAGGTCAGATTAGAATGGTTAATGTGAATTCCTGTGAAGGGAAGCTCCATCTCAGTCAGTACCTTATGTGACACGTTTTACAATGTGTACTGGTCATTAATAGAAAGCAAGACATTTTATTAATTACTAGAGCCCAGTCAATGAAAATTCATGCACTTGGGGGTCCCTCAGCCCGGCCTGTGCCCTCTTGCAGACCTGCGCCCTCTCGCAGTCTGGGAGCCCTCAGGGGATGTTCGACTGATGGCTTAGGGAGCGGGCCTAACCCGCAGTCTGGCTTCCCTCTGCAGGAGGTGACAGGCAGGCCGATCAGGGGGATGGGGCCTGCGGCAAGCAGCCGGCCCCACCCTCCATCTCCCCTCCACCACCACTGGTCACCGCTGCCCCCTGCCCCCCCCCCATTGCTGCTGTCTCCT
>NW_005871156.1:2873547-2875957 GCF_000147115.1 Myotis lucifugus
CCCTGGCTGGCTGGTGCCGCCTGCTCACTGGCCCGGGCCCCCGCCAACCAGTTGTTTGGCTGTTCAGTTGATTTGCATATTACACTTTTATTATATAGGATAGTACACTAATTCTGTGTTTTGCCTCAGTCACTAATTGGGTCAAATTGGGCTGGGATAACTACATTATGAAGTTGTAGGAGAGAAAGCTAAACACAGGAGGAGGTGGTAATGAGAATGAGATGTGAAATGTACAAAGGGTGTTCTATATGAGGTAACTTTCAGTTTTCCTGCAGCAAACATAGATCTTACACTTATGCCATGTTATTAAGATTTAAGCTAATTATTGAAACCTAGAAAATCAAACTCTTTTCAAAGGACCACAATTACAGTTTACAAGACAAATCATCACTTTGGAGGCCTCTGGATTTCTCATTTGACAAAAGCATCACTCCTGGAGGCTCTCTAGTAATCAGATGGTTCATCCTTGTAAGAGAGACCACAGCTAAGAAAGTCAGGTTGATGCTGATGGTGATCACTGTGTTGATGCATCGCCATAGTCAAAGTAACAACCCTCTTGTCCAAAGACATTTTCTGGTTGGTGTGATGCTCAGGAAGGATGTGCAAACTTTCCTACCTCCCTCCTTCCTGTTAAGTTAGGACCTACTGTAACATTAGCTAACAGGTGACAATCGGGAAATGCTAGCGACAGATCAGCTGCTCCATGGTGACCCCTCTTTGGCAAGCTCCACTGGCAGCTGGTTAAATGTGTTGCTCTTGGCAAGTACCCACCAGCTGTTCCCACCTGTGGTCATGTGCAGGATCTGTCAATTACGCTTATTAGACCTGTAAATCTGAGGGATAATGCAACCTGTTACAAACAGCCTTGTGCATGGTGTATGGGTACCAAATTTAGTGAATCTCCTTTTAGGAAGTGATGATTTTTCATTCCCTTTCTCTCAGACCCATCCAACCACACAGTGCTTGATCAAGAAAGTAATTAATTGGGAAGTCATCCTGCTGTAGAATTCCAGATACATAAGGCATCAGAGCTCGATTCACCACCAAGGATGTGTTCCTGCTCAAACCCATTAATTCAAGAACCCATTACTTTCACTAACTCACTTCTTACCTTCTGCTTCTGCATGGCAGTGTAAGCCATGTCGTTTGCCATCTGAAAGAGTTACGTAAGGCATAGAGCATGAAATACCCCGAGAAGTCAGCCTATTAATTAGACTCTCACATCAGAGGGTCATAAAAATTAGAAGTGCAGAGGATCTGCAGCATGAGGTCATTTTTTCCCCTCCCATCTTCCTCTTTTCTGCCTTCTGCCCCAATGGGATTAGTTCCTATTTTATTTACTAGTTCTTTGTCCATTTAAGCAGAAAATAGATTAAATATGGCGCTTTCTCAGTGGGTCCATCCAGTATTATCACAAAAGGTCCCAAAGTAATTGCCACTCCCTCCCTTGAACCTGTGTGATGAATCCTCACTCAGTGGCCTTTCCGCTATAAATTCAGGACCCGTCCCGGCTGACATGCTTGTATTATTGGACAGACTTTAATCTCAGCATTATACAGGCCCACATTTTTCCTCCGCCAAACACTATTTGCAGTTCTGTCCCAGATGTAACAACCTAATCAAAACAGAATTTCATAGAGCACTACACAGAGGATTGGTTTCTAGGGGACTGTGCAACAGGTATCTGTATGTTTACTGCCTTCTTTTATGAAACTCGATACAATGCAATTGGCAGATTGCACGTTGAATACTGGGACTCAACTCACAAGAAATGAATTGTAAATAATGAGGTTTAGCAGCAGCCCAAAACATTTTCAAACACTCATAATGCCAGCAGCATTCTCAACTATAATATCATTGATGTCAAATACACCCAGCAAATTTCTACCCTTTCTTCATTGTCTTTCTCTGGGACCCATATTATTAGCTCAATTCCATCCTTGACAATAAATGCTGCTGTTTAGAGTGAAAAACAGAAACTTTCAATGAGGACAGAAACAGGAAAGCCCTTCAGAGCACTCTGCCACAGAAATGGTCAAAGGACAAAAGAATCAATTAGAAATATGGATGTTTTGAGCTGAAAAGAGTTTTTGGAAACCACCTACTTAGAAAGCATGCATTTGGGACATACTTTATAGTCAGGAAAACAATGCTGCCTGAAAGTTCAAAAAGATACCACTACAGTATGAACACACATAAGAGTCTTGACTCTTCTGAGCCCCATTATCCTCATTTGTCAAAGTGGAGTTTAGGAGACCTACCTTCAATCCCTGCCTTTTGGATTCCTTTTTAAATAATCAGGATGTTGAACCTCAGAAAGACGGCGGGGGGTGGGGGGGGGTGGGGGTGGGGAGAAGTTGTTAGACAGGTGGAGAGATCAACCAAAGAACTTGTAGGCATATATGCTTAA
>NW_005871156.1:2876305-2883127 GCF_000147115.1 Myotis lucifugus
TTAAATGTGGAAACTGAGGCTCAACATTACTCGAAAATTGATTCAAGGCACTAGATGGTACTCACTAAAGCTAAGCCAGTAACCAAAATCTGTCATTGCCCATTGGGTACACTTCCTTTTACTTAACACAGAAGAATCACAAAATTCAAATTTGCCTGAAGATAAGTGGAAAGCAAAAGTGTGATATACTCTTCCAAAAAAAAAAAAATCCAACCTTGCTCAACTACCCTGCTGCCCTCCACCATTTTAGTACTTCCATAATATATTATAATTGCAAACTGGGATATAACAATTAGTTAATTGAATCTTTGTAGCAGATGGCTGAAGTTTATGAATTGGACCGATTAATGAATAAATAAAATTAAACTGTTGCTCTCATTAGCGTCCCTAAAAAAATATGTAAATAGCATACATTTATTTTCATAGTTCACAGATGGAGATTTTGAGGCCCATAGAGGTTCCATTTGCTTCTGGGCAGGTAAGGAATAGACAGATACTCAGTCTAAAAAGAAGTTTCACCAGGCTATCATTAAGTCTTTATCTTTTGTTTTCTTTCTTATCCAGAACAAAACTTATTTGAGGCTGTTTACGATCTTTTCTTTCTTATCTGCCATTGCGTAATCCAATCTGGCCTTGGCACAAGACAACCAGTTGCACAACTTGTTAGCAGCCCGGATATCAGTCCAGCCTTTGTCCTGTTCTTTCTGAAAGGTCGCACAGGCAGAGGGCAGAGACAAAGGGAAAGGGAGGCCTTGGAACAAGTGCCTCAGAGGGGACGTGGAATCTTCCAATGAGTGGTCCTTAGTAATAGCCTCGATGCTCCCATTTCTGATAGAGTTTCTGTGTAGAAGGAAAAGGAGGGAGGTCGTTGAGTTGTTCATGGCTTGGCATTTCTAACAATCCTATCATCGGGAGGGGCTTTGCTTCTGTCCAAGAGTAGCCCTAGAAACATGCCCAGAGCCCCAGAAACACCCCACCACCCTTAGGCCACTTGGTGGTACCCGTGCAGCATCAGAACTTCCAAAACACTTTGTGATGCAGCCTCATGCTATGCAGCATTTCATTGATGGTTAGCACCACATTAAAATGTCATTTCAGGCAATTAATATCTTATTTATAAACACTTATAAATATTTATTATAAATGACTAATTAAATAGCAGCTCATGAGAAAACAAATCTATTATGTTTGTATTACAATATCTTCAGATGCTTAATTATAAGAATATTTAGACAAACCATTAAAAAATTCAATGCCAACTTTCATGAAAAGTCTGAGAAAAACCTAGTTAGACTTCCCCATTTAGATGAAGGTGCAAATTTGATAGGGTATCACAAAAAGAAGGGGGAAAAATTCAACTCCAGTTCCCCCTGCCAGTAGTTGGACAGACTCTGTCTTCATGCCAAGGAGGCCAAAAGGCATCTTTTCTTTTAAGAAAAATCTTTTCTTAAAAATTGTCAGAAAAGATGGACTCATTCTAAACAAATGTGCCAGGCATACTTGGAATCAAAATATGTATTTAAATGTATCTGATCGAGCATCTTCAGCTTCTTCAGCTATTTTAATCAGTTCCCAAACATGCAATTGGCAATCCTATATTTCAACCAGAAAGAAAAATGGTTATTGCCTACATTGATCTGTGGTAGAGTACATCACCTTACCCTACTCAGTTCTGAAAATATAATTAAAACATTCTATTTTGATGCTGATGATTCACCAAAGTATAAGAATCTAGGTGGACATTTTCCTTTTTTATGACAAGTTAGGATGGAAAGAAAGTAAATGAGACTGAATTACCTTAACTGGCTCTAACTGGTTTATTTTTGTTGAAGTATATTGAAGTTTCCATACATCACTCATTTTTGCTCCAATTACTACACTATTTGATTGGACTTTAACTTTATGTATTTGCATTGTAGCTATTGCATACATTTGGAGCTTTAAAAGTACAATGATTGATTATTGGTAGATAGGAAAGTTATAGTTCCTCCATAATGTTTCCAAAAATTCCTCTTTGGGACATTCTGTTGTCACAACTTGTCTCTCAATTATGCTTACTTTAATTGCTCTTGATTTTGGGATATAAGACAAGTCCACTCTAATACATTACCAAGTGCTTTGAAATTTCATCCTAATCCATAGGGTCATCCTGTGAATTTTAAGACCACCCAATTCTTTTAACTGTTTTTAATGATCTGAAATATATTTTTGAGAACTGGCATTATTATCTGCAGGGTAGAATATAATATAAAATAAAAATATGGACTGGATATTCTGTGTAATCAAATCAAGATAGAGATGGGCAGCATTGTAGAATAGAAATGAGAAAGCCGGAAAGACATGCTGGCTGGCAATATCTGATGGGCACAGCTTTGAAATAAAATCCTAATAACCTGAGGAAATCATTTTAAAGACTGTCAGAAAAACTCAGATATACTAGAACAGCTAGTTCTTTGCCTGGCTTCCCCCCTCCTACCCACAAAGTCACAGTGAACAATCTTGAGTGCACTTACAGTGTTGACAACATTGTTTTGAAATCTCTGCCATAAGGTCATGTGCCATAGTGAATTGTCCACTGGAAGTGAACGATATGATATTATTAAAAAGCACAGCTTCTACATGCCTACTTTCAATTCACCACTTCTAACCTGGTTACAATACACATTTAAATCACACATTTAAATCGCTGGTCCAGTTTTCTTTCTTATACAAGCAAAATCATGACCCAGTATTATTGTGTTTTACTCAGACATAAACTGCTATAAGTCTCAAAGCAATGAGCCCTATCAGCCTATTTCAAAAACATCTAGAAGACTGTGATGTTTTGTTTATTTGTTGGGGGGGGGAGCTCTTTTATTCCAGAAGCAGTGGCTATTTTTGGAATTCAACTTTTTATTCTCCCTTTAATCACACCCAGAATGCAATGCTTGTAGACTGTACCAATGTGTCACCTACCCTCTATTTATTACATCGTATGCTTTAAATATCACCTCTGACAAACAAAAGAAAAGCAAATGTCCCTAAATTTCCTGAAGGGCTGAAACATCAAGCCCGGATTATTATTGTTTATGTCTCAGCTTGAGCAGCTCCAGTGTCTCCATGGTCTGCTGTGTGCCGGGCTGGTAATGATGGATGGCCATTACGGCAGCTTATTGGAAATGGCTTGATTTATAACCTGTTCTCCTGCCTCAGTCTAATGGCTTTCATTTCTTTCCTTCAGTGCGTGATGCCACAGCCAAGGTCATTGCGCCAATGGCCTTTTGTTGTTAGTCTGCTGATGACCAGTGTGCCCAGGAGTCAGCTTGGGGAGGGGTGAAGGTGGGTAGGAAATGGAGTGGGGGCGGGGAGCGAGGGGGTGGGGAAGCTCCAACCTTTACATTTTAATTTTTTCTTCATCTCAGTCCCTGATAACAGCCGTAGAACAGTAGATTAAATGCTGTCTTCTATTTGCTTCCCATGCTTGCCAGACAAGGGGCTGCTTTATGATCCTCAGTGGGGAAGTCTATTACTCACCTCTACTTTAAATGACCAACATCAAATATATACAGCTCCCATTAAAGCTGAGATCAATAAAAATGCCATTAAGATAGTAAAAGTTGCTGATATTAGTGAAGCCCCCAAACAAAATATTTGATTTTCTTTCAGGTTGTTAGTGAGATGGAATACGAACATATAAGTGAAAGGAGAACTGGCCGTGCCGATGGTCAATAATTTATCTCAGAGATTCATTCAGCCTCTCACCCAATATTTCCCTCCTGTCTATTGATTCCTCATCATTATTTGTCATAAGCTGTCCTAACTCAAGGAGAAAATATGCCCTGCTGGTCCAAGGGGAGTCATACCTGGAGAAATAGAAAGGAATTTCATTAAAAGCAAGAAAGAACTGCTGTGGCTTTGAGAAACTCCACCAGCAAGTTGCCAAGACTTTTGTTCGAGTCCTGAAGTAAGTTGTCAGGAGCTCAGCAGCATTGCCCAGGGACATCGTGGAACCTGGACTGGGGCTATTCTGGGGCTATTCTGATTGTGGTTCAAAGAAAATTAAGGCCTTCCCTGTGTAGGAGTGTAGCTTCCCGAAACTGTGTGTGTAGGTATACACACACATGTGCACACACAGACACACATCTAAAAATATGTGTATGTGTGTGCGTGTGTGTATGTTTTTCCTTTCATATTTTCCCTTTTGCTAGAATGTTCCAAGTTGATTTTCACAACTGGGTTCTCATGGGTGCTAGAGAAAAGTCACTGGTTTTAGAGATGTTAGTAAAGAGTATACAAGATTATGCCCTTGTCATTGAGTCAGACTGAAACCCCAAAGGTGAAAGCATGGCCTTACAAGTAGGATAAATGTTTTTAAAGCATGGCCATTTGCCTAAAGGCAATTTTAAATAAGTGGATTATATTTTATTTAATGAGATACATGTTTGTGACATGGCATTGAATGGTAATCTTTGAAATTGGTTTGAACAATGGCTTGGACGCTTGCTTTGTGCTCCTTCAAAAGTCAATGATAGACAATTTTTCTAAGTTAAATATACGTGGAGTTGGCTAATTCCCACAACAGATGATCTTATTTAAAGTTTTTCAAACCTTAAATCAGTTTAGTCTGGAACATGAATTCATAGCATTTTAAAACTGAAAGGGACCTGCAGGAATACCTAATCCCATTCCTTTATTTAATAATAACAAGAATGCTGCTGTTAATACTGATAATTAATGTTCATCTATAGCCTCCTTCGTGCCAGGCATTGCACTAAGCAACTTACATCCTCATCACACCTTTATGAATTGAGCAATATTATCATTTTATAGAAGTATAAAGAGGTTAGGTAACCTGCCCAAGATCATATAGCTCAGAGTGGTGTAGTCAAGATTTATTCTCAGCTCCGTTAGGTTTTACATTTAATCATAAAAAGAATATTTAAAATCAACTAGACAAGTTTGACTACTTACCTAAACTTAATCATAGGATTCCCTAAATTGGAGAATACCAAGACTATTTGGAGGTATTAGAGGTAATTTTTACAATACTTTTATGGAGAGATTCAGTAAAGAAGATTTTGCTCTGGATTATCCTTAAAAGTGAAAAACAGAGAATCCTATATTGTCAGTTCTGGAAGTATCTTCCTTTTATGTCCTTATTTTTCTTAAAAGAAAAGAAAAATATCAGTACCCATACTCCAAATGCTAGAGCCCACAGTAGGCCTAGGTGCATGAAGTGCTGTTATAGGATGAAAATTACAGTTTACTTCGATATTTGCTAACTTCTACATTTGACTTGTTATGTTAGTTAATAAATGAGAACTTATATATGATATCTATTCCTTTCAGGCATTAAACTTGCAGCCATTGTCTTTTTAATTTTATAGCTTTAGACATAAAGTTTTAATAAACCTCTGAAATCTCCCTTTAAGCTCTTGAGCAAAACTTATTTTTTTTGAAATAAAAGTAAACATGGACTTGTTTGAGTTCATATCATCAAGAAATGTGGTAATCTCAGGAGAAAGAGGAGGAAAGGCTCAGGCAATATATAGAGAACTACTTTCACCATTCTAAGTACACTGATGTTAATTATGCACTAACCAGTTAGTTAGAAGATGTTCACTTAAATTTAGAGAGAAAGAACCATTAGTGATTTCTCAATTTAGTCCTATTTCCATGTGACTCTATTGAGCAGTTAACAAACAATTATCAAGCGTCCACTCTGTGCCAGCGGAGCTGATAGTCCATGTGAGCAAAGCCACATGTCTAGACATCATTTAATATGACATTTAACTCCTGGCACAAGTCTGTGTCCAGTATGAGAGCATACAGGTAGGAAGACCAGTTTGGGGATGAATGTCATTTAGTTTAAACTATGATTGTGGAACACAGGTAAGATAAAAGGAGAGAGATAGGGTAGGGAAAAAAGGATAAGGGAAAGAAGCAAAGATGGGAAGGAAGGAAGGAAGGAAGGAAGGAAGGAAGGAAGGAAGGAAGGAAGGAAGGAAGGAAGGAAGGAAGGGAGAAAGGGAGGGAGGGAGGGAGGGTGTTCATGAATGAAACTTCCATCTGGTCTTTTTTCCCACTTTTTTTTTTAACTTATTGTTGACACTATTACAGATTATCCCATTTCCCTGCCTTTACCCACCTCCACCCAGCCCCTGCCGTCCCCCTCGCTCTGGCCATCACCACACTGTTGTCCATGTAGATGGGCTATGCATATGAGTTCTTTGGCTAATCTCTTCACCTTCTTTCATCCAGTCCTGCAGTGCCTCTCCTTCTCTGTTGTAAGAGCACCACTGATACCTACAGCTCCCTCCACTCTACCTCAGCTATCATCAATGAACCTGGGTCTGGGCAGGGACTGTTGCTTCTACCATGATTTCTGGATGGTGCTGCACTGAAGGAGCTACTTCCCCAGCTGTTGGGAAGGTTGTCCATTGACAGGTTCTCCACTGGCAGCCAGTTTCTGGAAATGCCTCTGCTGAAGGTCAGAACCACCCAATGAAGGTACATCCCTCCCCAGGGACACTCTCATTCAATGGCTATGGAGGGGTGGGGCAGGCAGTGCAATATAAAGGCAGGGCCTGGACCCCAAGTCCATCCTGACCCCTACTAAGCTTCCTGTACACTGTCTTTGTCAGCACAGAATTTGCTCTCAGGAAACGCAACCTGCAGACCTTCCTGAATGAGGCTCTGCACACAATCCACACAGCCTGTAGACAACATGAATAAGCCAGAGAGAAGAGAAAATCAGTAGTTTCTGTTCTACTGGCTTTATCACTATAGCTATACACCTTGCTTGCTTTCCCCACAGAATCTTCGGTGGCTTGACTCCTACAA
>NW_005871156.1:2883706-3078100 GCF_000147115.1 Myotis lucifugus
AGATCTCCAGAATTTTTCATCTTGCAAATATGAAACTCTATACCCATTCAATAATACCCTATTTCCTCCTTCCTTCAGCCCCTGGTAACCTTTATTCTACTTTCTTGAATTTGACTACTCTAAATACATCATGTAAGTAGAATCATATAATATTTGTCTTTTTGTGATTGGCTTATTTCACTTAGCAGAAGGTCCTCAATGTTCATCCATGTTGTAGCATGTGACAAGATTTCCTTCCTATTAAGACTAATATTTTATACCATATATATATATATATATATATATATATATATATATATATATATCACATTTTGTTTATCCATCTGTCCATTGATGGACATTTGGGTTGTTTCTACCTTTTGGCTATTGTGAGTAATGCTGATATGAACACTACTATGCAAATATCTCCCAGAACCTGCCTCCAATTATTTTGTATATATTCCCAGAAGTGGAATTGCTGGATTACATGGAGTTTTATTTTTAATTTTTTGAGGTGAAGAATAGCCATATCCAATGCCATGAAGCATTGGATATATTTCTCCTACATTTTCTTCTAGGAGTTTTATAGCTTTGAATATTATATTCACTAAAATGAATCATTAATCCATTTTGAGTTGATATTTTTAGATGATGTAAGATAAGGGCCCAACTCTTTTGCATGCGGATATCTAGTTTCCCCAGCACATTTGTAGAAGATATTGTCCTCCATGTTAACATCACTGTGAATGACCCTTATTTCCTCACGGCACTTGGCCTACTTTTTCCTCAAAACAACAAAAACCCTCTTTTATTCTTTTTGCACTGAAGACTGTCTTCTGGATTGCATTATTGGGGATTATCAGATTTCTCTGTAATTTGGTACCTATGCCAATAAATGTCTTCAGTGATACCTTGACTTTGCTTTGTATAAAAAAGAGAATAGATAGGTGGCCTATTACTAATGTGTTAGTAAGAAATTTGCAATGAATTTCCAAATAAACAAACAAAATAACTTCAAAACAGACTCATACAGAGAACAGGAAGATACAGAGAATAGACAGACAGCTATCAGAGGGGAGGGGTTGGGGGCTGGGTGGAAAGATAAAGGAAGTAAGCAAAAAAAAAAAAGAAAGAAAGAAAGACAATAGTATGGCTATTGCCAGAGGTAAAGAGGAGTGGAGGTAGAAGACGGTAAAGAGGGGATAAATGGTGACAGAAGAGGACTTGACCTTGGGTGGTGAATGCACGATGCAATATACAGATGATGTATTATAGAGTTGTACACTTGAAACTTGTATAATTTGATTAATCATTGTCACCTCAAAAATTCAATAAAAATAAAAAATAAATTATTTCCTTGTTCTTTAAAAAAACATAAAAAACCCTCAAATATGCAAAACATGTCACATATTTCTTGTCTTCAAATTATTGAATATCTGATTTACTCTTCTTTGCAGGAATGCTGGCTAATTCAAACTCAGGGTTATGTAGGGTGGGGACTCTTCTTCTCCTGAATCCTGGAAGCTAATATGAGGCCCAGAAAAATGGGTGAAGGGCTATTTTGTCTTTAGCCCAACATTGTAATCACAGTATTTGTGTCATCCAAGCACATATGGGCCCTTGAAGACAAGAGTTTTTTGCTGGTTTTGTTCCAAAATTGTCCATAGGGCTGTCTATTGGCTTTAAATATGAATAATAGTAGCAGCTAATATTTATGGAGGACTCACTATGCAGCAGACATTGTTCTATCTATTTTCCATGAATTGACTCATTTAATCCTCACATGCATTCTATGAGATCTTTTTATTACTATTGCTATTTTATAGATAAGTAAACTGAGGCACAGAGAACTAAGGCCCAGTGGCTTCCAAAGGTGAGTTGGGATTTTAACCAAGACAGACTGGCTTCATAGTTCATGCTGTTCAACAGAGCATTTCATTTCCTTTATCACCTCATTTCCTCCCAAGGAAGACTATCTATAGGCCTCGCCACCTATGGGTGTCACTACTAGAATGAAGCATCAGTCCCACTTCTCACAGAAACTGTCTGTTTCTCAACCTTGGCCTACATAGGGGCAGGATCTTCTTCATCTTGTTCTGATCTTCAGCTCCTTTCCCCTGCATAATAGCCACAAGCAGTTCTGGTGTGGTAGAAAAACAAAGATGGGGAGGGAGTTTTCTTGAAGAAATGCCTGCTCTCTGCCAGCAACACAAATCCCCATGAGTGAGCCAAGAAGAAAGGCCTGGCTACCCACTTGAAATGGGAACAAAGAGGGATATATAGGGATAAGAGTCAAACTAACAGCCCTATGCATTTTCCTCCCAGCTTATTATAAATCCTTCCCAGTGAGGGCCTTTGCTGATATTCCATCCAACTTGGGACTGACCTTTTATTAAGTTTGTTTATCCATAAAAGATAATATATAATTCTTTTTAGTCAGAGACTTCTCCTTGAAGCATTCCATGGAATGGGCAGCACTGGAGTTTTCCCATGGCTTATAAATCACTAATGTGAGGAGCAGTCCTGGTTGGGTCAAGTTAGAGTAGAGCTCCCACTCCAACAGTGGAGGCTGGATCCTGCCATGTGCCATCAGGACATGGGCCATCTGAGTACAGTGCTTTACCCACTGAGCCCACCACCTGCCTTTTCCTCACCCTTGTGAAATACAGGCACCTGTGGACTGAAGGTGAGTGGCAGGGAGGCCCCAAGTGACTTCATGGAGTCAAGAGATGAATGTCTGGATGCTTGACAAATAGGGTTGTCAAGGCCAAAACAAGCTTGGTCTCTGTTTGCCCTATTTCTTTTCCCACATTCCTCACCATTAATCATCCATACATCCATCAAACTGATTAAAAACACCTCTAGAAGATTTAAACCAAATTCTTAACCCTAAAGAGTTAACATAACATTTATTAAATAAGCATAAATAAGTTTCTAACAAAAGTCACAGATCAGTGTTGGTTCACTGGTGGGAATTCAATAAAATAATTTAGCCTTGCTGTTGAGGCTGTCACTTTATATGTGGGATAAGAAGGATTTTAAAAGCAAATGCAGGGCATGGAACTGTGATCTGGAGGGTTTTTGTAAAGCTCTACTTGCCAGCTTGTCAATGACAATGACATATCTTGCAGGCTTATGGTAAAGACTAGCTTGATGAGGTAATGCACACATTTAATTAATGAGCCTATAATGAATAAAGCATTGGCAATGGTAATCTGGCAGGAAAATGGGTTTGAAATAACAAGTACAACCTGTTTACTGAGCTGGGATTATGAGAATTAGAGAGAGCATGTTTCTGGAGCATAAATGCAATACCACTGATGAAATTACCCAGAAAAAATGAAACTAAAGAAAAGTCTGTTTTGAGAAGCATAGAATCCCAAAGAGCCAGCAATCTATCAAGTAAATTCATAAAGTCCTAAACAAAGAGCAGGTGACTGCTGTCATTTTGGATTCAATACCTGTGTGTACTTTTCCCCTCTTGTCTAGAGTTCCGCACAGTTGAGAAGAAGGGTGGTATTTGGTAGCACCTTCTAAAGCCAAAACTCCTTGCTTTTTATATACTGGTTTTGATGAACAAGTTTTAGCTTCTAGTTTTATGTTCCTTCTGGTCAGCAACTGAATGAAAAGCCTGTAGAAGAATAATATGTTCAAGATCTTCAGGCATTTGGCAAATGCCAACTCCTTGATCCTTATAACACCTGTAGCATAAAAAAGCATCTGAAGCCTTAGGAAGTGAGTCATCAAGCATTAAATAGGGCAGGCAAATCTACCTCACTGACCTTGTTAAACACGGAGTGACAGCAAAGCCATCCCCTCTCACTTAGGTTATTAAAAATGTTCTCTGGTTGTGACAAAGTTAGGCTTCCCCCCAATTCTGGGTAGAAACAACATTAAAGAGATTTGCACAGTTGCTAGCCTTTCTAAAGGAGGGATAGACATGTGTGACTGATCTTCCAGTGATCTTGGCCCTGAAAATGCAAAATCTCCTATCTTCCCATGAACATCAGGAGACTCCGAGGCTGCTGGAAGAATCTTAAGAGAGTTGGTAGGATTACAGATGTTAAAAGAGATAATCACTCAGTGATGTATAGAACAGTGATTGAGAGTTCAGATAAGCTTTAAATCTCAAGTTCTTGATAGCTGCCTGAACTTGGACAAATACTTAATCCTTTTCATCTTCAGTTTTTTCACCAGTAAAAAGGGCTGGCAGGTATGCCTTCCTCCTAGGAGAGTGGTTCTCATCTGAGGCAATGTTGTCACCTAAGGGACATGTGACAATGTCTGGAGACATTTCTGGTATTTACAACTGGGCTGGGGGATGTTACTGGAGTCTAGTGAGTGGAGACCAGGGATGCTGCTAAGCATCTTACAGTACACAGGACATTCCCACCACAAATAATGATCAGGCCCAAAACATCAAAAGTGCTAAGGCTACAAAGGCTGCCACAGAGTTCTTATGAGAATTCATAATACAACACCTCAGGTAGAAGTGCTTAAAAGAATAGCAGTCCCATAGTAAGTCTTCTGTTATTATTGTAGGTTTACTTTCACAGATTATACAGTCTACTGATAGGTAAATAAATTAAAGTTGTTAACAAATATAAATAACTTGCACTCTAAATTCATGTCTTGTGCATACATTAATGTCAGGATGCTGCTCTGAGGGGCAAAACGCTCTTCCTTCTGCAGCAATCCTAACCTGGGCAGTTCTGGGGCTATTGAGCAGAATTCCATGGCCGCATCCCATCCTGGAGCTGATCGTAGAAATAAATGATGAAGGAAGCAGCAGCTGCAACAGCAGCACTATAACCTATCCATTCTGTCCTCTGGGTGCTTCGCCGGGAAGAGAGAGTGCCTCTCTCTAGGCCTCAGCTTAACTGGTCTATTTCATGGCTGGACAAACACTGGTTCCTCGGCCTCTTTTATATCCTTGACTGAACTGTAAGTGTCCAACAGTGTGACATAAAACAAAGTTGGAATGCCACCGCAAGTGCCATACTTAAAAGAGGATTGCCTCTCAGACAGAGTGGCCTCCGCCCCTGGTGAGATGGACAGGGGAGCAGCAAGTCTCTTCAGGCCCTGAGAATGCTGTTATTGATGGGGCACGTCTATGGACCTGTTGCCACCAAGACTTCATTCCTAGCCTTTGGGGGGGGGGTCTCATGTTGGGTTCAATGGGCACTGCTACTGAGAGGGGCATTTCTGTGGAGCCCATGTTCCCCAAATGCCCTTCCTAGTTGTTGAAAAAGCATCAAGTCCTGCAAATCTCCTCAGGTTCACAGAGTCCTGCTGTTATGGGAGCCACTAGTGTGGACCTGCCTCCAAGATGCCATTCCCAGCCTTCTGTGAGGCCTCACTTGAGCAAATGATCTTTAAAAGTCTTTGAAGACTGAAGATCTCTGAGGGAGTGCTGTCAGCATGGGTGCATTTCTGTGGTGTTACTGCCTCCCAGATGTCCTGCTTCCTCCTCGGTGTGAAATAAAGTCCAGTAAATCTCCTCAGGTCCAGACAGTGCTGTAGTCAATGGAGGCATTTCTATGGAGACACCATCTTCCATGGTCCTTTTCAATCTTCCATGACGTTTGTAATACAGCAAATCTTAGGTTTAGAAAGTTTTGATCTTGAGAGGTGGGTTGATGCGGGTTCTGCTCCCAATCATCTTTCCAAATCTTTGTTGAGGCCTAAGGTCAAGCACCAAGTTTTCTCTGACTCACAGAACACAGCTGTTGAAGAAATATCTCAGAAGCTGTGCCTATACGATGCCCTTCAAGGGCTTGGGGAGGCCTGAAGACAAGCAGGACATTTTCTTGGGTTCAGAGAGTGCCTGTAAGAAGGGGAGCAGTTCCAAGGAGCAGCTGCTCCCCAGACACCTTTACTGGTCCAAGAGGAAGCCCCAACACCAGCCTTAACACCAGCAAGAAATCTCTTCAATGTCAGAGATCTCTCCTGAAGAGTAGAGTTCTGAAGAGCAGCTGCCTCCCAGACACCATTCCCAGGCCTCGAGAAATCCTGAAGACCAGCAAAGGTCTCTTCAGCTTCCTTGAGTGCTACTGCTGAGAAAAGCATGCTGGAGGGCAATCCTGGCAGCTGGTCTCCACTAGGAGGCCCAGCTTCTCTCAACAGCCCATGAAATGCTGCCAAGGCGAAGGCTCCGAAGACCTCATTAAGAGGTCTACTATGCTACTATGCTTCACCCCTAAGACTGTGAAGTTTACCAAAGATTCATTTCTAATGTCTCTAATTCTAAAGAGTTGCTCAACGGAAAGTTGCCCAATCCTCATAAAGACCAGAATTTCTGATAGACTGACTGAAGTGAATGCTATAGAAGATGGCAACCTGAATAAATCCAACCAAAGAAACACTGAGGTTCTTGAGAGTGGTGATAGAAATAAAACAGCTATTCAGACTCACCAACCAATGGACCTAATGTTGAAAACCCTTTTGGGCCTGGCTGTTGTGGCTCAGTGGTTGAGAGTCAATCCATGAACCAGGAAGTCACAGTTTGATACCCAGTAGGTCACATGCCTGGATTTCAGGCTCGATCCCCAGTAGGGGGCGTGTAGGAGGCCACCAAAATCGATGATTCTCTCTCATCATTGATCTCTCTCTCTGAAATCAATTTAAAAAAAATCCAAACCATTTTTTTAAAAAAACAAAGCTATTTGGAAAAGGTTTGACTGAGAAGAATCCCTTTCTAGAAGAAGCACAAAAAGGACAAACAAGATGATTTTGCTGAGCTGTCTTTACTCCTTTTATGCCCAATTTGATCAATTCCTAGTTAGAGAAGGGCAAGTCAGCAGTATGTCTGTCCAGGGGGCCCCTAGGCACCAAAAGAAGCTCACCATAATATTTGCTTTGGCAGAGAAGTGACTGGTTTGGGCCAAATCTGAAGTTGTAGACAAGAAGCATATGCTTGCAAGAAAACACTCCTAACCTACAGGCAAATGATACCATTGGGAGTCAAAGGATGACCACAATAAGGCAATCCTCACTTTGAATCCTCACTTCTTGTGCCAGGCCAGGCTCCTGCTAATGCCTTACCCTGCCCTAGCTTAATTTACGGCTCATATGGAGTAATGATCTCACTTATTTACCCTATTTCAGTTTCATCAAATATATCTCAAGTTCTTCTTCTTCCAAGGAAACATCCCAGTTGTTTAAATCAGTGGTTCTTAATCTTTTAACATGCATCATACCACCCAGAGGGCTTATTAAAAGACAGACTGCTGGACCTCCCCCTTAGAATTTCTGGATTTAGGTCTGGAATAGGGCCCAAGAATTTGAGCATTTCTAGTAAGTTCTCAATGGATGCAAAACTTCTGCTTTTGGGACCACACTTTGAGAACCACCACATTAAGCCATTAGGACTCACCACTTCCTGGCTAATAATTGTGATTAATAATTGTGATTATCATGGATTAACTGTTCCTTCACACATGGTCTGTGAACCACCTGCATCAGAATCGCATGTACATTAAAAAAAAACCCCACAAATGTGTGCTCCCCACTGAAGACCTATTGAACCAAGTTCCTAGTGAGGGATGCAGCCCAAGATGTGCATTTTTAGCAGGTTCTCCTAAGTGACTCTGATGTACTGTAAAGTTTGATAATTACTGATATAGGCGTTAAATGTTAGCTCAAAAATATAATTTTTACATTGTCGTTCCATGAATTATATTACTTTGTCAATTACTTAGAACTTTCTTAAAAACTGCCCAGGATAAGACACTGTATTCAAAAACATTTTGAAACTGTAAATTGATTAATTTACATTATTTTTATTAGTAATAGTAGCATATCTTCCCAAAGAAAATATAATCATGTTGAGGCCTGTTTCTTTTTATATTTTTATGACTACAAGACGTAACAGAAAACTGAGCACAAATTCAAGAAACACTTGTTAACTAGTAAAAACAACAACACCTATGTATACATATAGAACAAATACATTGGAAAGAAGCTAACTTGAGAAGCAGTTCGTGGAGATAATACCTTCTTGGAGATGTCCCAGGAACCTGGATTTCCATGTGCCTATGAAAAGCAGTGTAGCTAGACAAAGCAAAAAAGCAGGTTTATTTGTTTGTTTGTTGGGTAGATTCCTAGGGGGAAATCCCATTTAGAAAGTCTTATAAGAAGAGCTACTTATGAAGCCAAAGCCATGTGCTCAGACAAAGCCTCACAGGAGACAAATGGCTCACAGTTTAGGAAGTCAACTGTTTGAGGAGAAATTAGTCTTCTTGCCTGAAATTCTATCCAAATACATAGAATATGTACTTTTGTAGAGAGCCAAGGGAAATTAAGCACTGTTCAATCTGACTCTTTACTCTAGAGTTTGGAGTTTGTATTGCTGAGAACATTTTGGTTGCAAGTAGTAGCACAAGAGTGCTGACATAGGGAAAGGAGTTATTGATTTCATAAAGAAGTCTGGAGCCAGGATAGTTACAGGAAACTCAGTAGCTCAATGGTCTCTATGGATAGAGATGTTTTCCCTCTGTCCACTCTGCCATCTTCAGGGACGTGGAGAGTTCTCCCTTCTTGCACAGATCAACTGCAGCAGTCCCAAGAATTAAGTTTAGACAATGTCATATCCAGAAGAGAAAAGCATTGTTCTCATGTATATAGTTTTATTAGTAAGAAGAATCTTTTCCAGATGTCCCCTAGCACACTTCTCTTCTGGTCCCATTGGCCAGGAAGGTGATCACATATCAATGCCTAAACCAATCACATGTCACAATTAATTACTTGGCCTAAGGAGGAGACCATGTCCCTGCGTACACATGGCTGGGCAGAGACACCCCTAAAACTGGGGTCTTCCAGCAAGGAAGAAATGAGGCAGCGGGAATAGCAGTTGGGTCAGTGACCAGCAGTGCTCACCATACTGGTCTTCAGAGGACCTAGGTCTAAAACACTGAATTTAAACTTTGAATTTGATATTTGAAGCAGAGCCTCAGAATCTCTCTTTTCAGAACTTAGCAGCGCTGTCACGAAGTAAATGTGAGCAACTCACTTCAACTCTCTGTGCCTTTGTGTTCTTATCTATTAAATGACAATAAACGCAAGAGTAGCATCGCCAACAGCGCCAGCTGACAGTAATACAAAATGAGCTCAGACGATGTGGTGGGACTTGTGCATCTGTCATTCGGTCCTTACAACAGGGATGGGAAACAGGAGCTGGTGAAACCCTCACTTTCCAGAGGAAGAAACAGGCCTTTGGAGAGATTACAAACCACGATCCGGAGCTGCAGAGGCGTCTCTACAGTCTCTGGCTCTGGACAGATTTGGAAACACTGGGAAAACGGGTTGTGATATGTTTAGCAGAAATCTGAAATGACAGGGGTTAAGGTAGACTCAAAGAATCATGGAATTGGGGGATAAACAGAAAAGATGTAGGTTTTGTGATGGGATTAGGTTTGCCAGATAAAAATACAGGGCACCCAGTGAAATTTCAATATCAGGTAAACAACAAAGTACGTTTTAGTAAAATTATGTCCTAAATGTGCCCCGGAATTACTTAATACTAAAAAAAATGATTTGTGGTGATCTGAAATTTGAATCTCACCAGGTGTGCTATATTTTTATTTGTTAAATCTGGCAATCTTTGTTGGATTAAGGCTGGGGGAGTGGATAGGTAGATAGATGGGGGTAGATGAGATGATGGGTAGGAGATAGAACTCTTAGGATCAAGTTTTCAATTGTAAAGGGATATGTGCCTATGTCTGTGTGTGGGGAGAGGGGGGTTTTGGGTATGGCTGTGGGTATTTTGCTCATGTGCCTTTATCCTCCTTGGAAATAGAGTAGCAAGGGAAGCCAGGGCCATATGATGAGAGTTTAGAGCAGCCGTGGGCAAACTACGTCCCGCGGGCCGGATCCGGCCCGTTTGAAATGAATAAAACTAAAAAAAAAAGACCGTACCCTTTTATGTAATGATGTTTACTTTGAATTTATATTAGTTCACACAAATACTCCATCCATGCTTTTGTTCCGGCCCTCCGGTCCAGTTTAAGAACCCATTGTGGCCCTCGAGTCAAAAAGTTTGCCCACCCCTGGTTTAGAGGACGGTAGTCCCATGTAGAAAACAAAACATTTGCTGCCAAGGAGATAAGAATGTGAACATTTGCCTTGTGATTACACAGTGACACACTGTGTGATCTTTGATAAATCACACAGCCTCTCTGCTATGCAGAGTTCCACATTAATATAGATGAGATGACAGTATTGGTTTTATTTCTACCACACATGAGATCAAGGTCACTTGAGTATTGCTTATAAATGCCGGGATTGAAAGCAAGGCAAGGGACAGGTATTTTTGTTTTGTTGCTTCAAGGAGAAGGAAGAACACAGACGCTGTGGTAGGATTGGGATTATTTTCTAATTTCTTTGGGAAACACTCATTAAATAATGATTCCAACCTAATATCGGATGTACTGATTACAACATACACTGTGTTTCCAAGCCTTCATTCACCTGCCCGAATGTGTCCCTCGTTAGCTGTGTGCATCGCTCCCTAACTGAATCAGCGGAAATTAGCAAATTCAGACATCAGCTGTTTCTTCCCTGTGTTTAACGGGAAGCCTATTGCAACCCAGTGATTCCTCAGGATTTATTTCTTCGCATGTTCTAAAGCAGCACAACGCCAGCAGGATCTGAGCTGGGAGCATGTGCTGATGAAAGCTGGGAGGTTTTTGCCATCGTATTTATATTGAATCGGCAAACAAATGGGACTCTAATGATCTTTGGAGGTAGAAGTCTATTACGTTTCACTGGGCATATGTAATTTTGCTAATAAGACTAATAAAGCTGAAGAAACAAGAACAGACAAAGATACAGGTGGAGGGCGGCAAGATGAGCGCTTTCAGTGATGTGCCCAGAGGCATCCTCGTGCAAGGGATCAAATAGCCAGAGCCGAAGGCACAGTGGGGTGCTGGGTATGAGAACAGGGGAAAAGGCCATGGAGGACACAAGTAGAGAAGACCCCAGCCAGGTGGCTAAAGAGGGTGACCCATGCTGTAGACAGAGCACCCCATGTCACCCTCTAGGTCGGGCCGCTTTACTGTTAGTGGAACACAAGTCAAAATTCTCATGCCTTCTGGTCATTTGCAAAGGACTCCCACACACAGTAGCTCCTTCCATCCTTCCTGAATCGGCGAGGAAATGGAAGCGCACGAAGGTAAAATGATTTACCCTATTGCACAGCAGAGGCAATGTTCAAACTCAGGTCCAATGAAGGCAGGGCCAGCACTTTCTCCGGGAGACCCAGCAGTCTTTGCCAGGTGGAGTAAATAAAAACCTGCCCCAATGTGGCCTTCATCCTCTGACCTACAGCTGTTGAGATTCCCACCATTGGCATCCCCCTTAGGGTTGGACAGAAGGAAACAAACTATGTGTTGTATAACCTAGGTTATGTAGTGACCGGAAAACAAATTAGGGACCAATTCTTTCTGTATATTTCACCCTGCTTGTCCTCTTGGAAAACTGTATTGGCATTCATTCATTCACTCACTCACTCACTCACTCATTCATGTATTAAAAAGTGTAAATTAAACTTCTACATGTCAGACACTGCACTAGGTACTGTGTATTCAGTGGTGAATAAAAGAGAGAGGGTACTCACCCTCATGGAGCTAATGGCATGGTGAAAGAGACAGACATGAAACAAGTAAACAAAGGCTTAAGTATCTAATTATCCATTGTGATGATAGGGTGTTTTAAGAATAAAATACTGAGGTGGATTCTCCAATTTAGAGCAGGCCACTTGAAGGAGATGACCTGACAAATGAGAAGGGACCCTCCAGGTGAAGAGCAGGAAGAAAGAACTTGAGTGGAGGCCCTGATCAGGAGAGAGCTCTGTCCTTTGCAGGAACAGAAATCAGGCCCCTGAAGTTGGAACAAGGTGAGGGCATGAGAGGAAGGTGAGGAGACAGTAGTAGGTGGGCGTGAGGCCCAGTCAACGCTACTCTGTGCAGCCACAGGTGGGTCTGGCTTCTGGGTGGAGAGGGGAATGTCCAGAGGCCCGGAGACACCAAAAGGATTGTGATGAACTTCAACTTTGTCCATTTCCCAGGTGTGCAACTCTGGGTGCACCTGGCGGGACTGATGCTTCCACAGGTAATTTATCCTCCACTCTGGCGCCTAATCCCATCTCCAGATCTGCATTATAGTGAATGGCCTTCAGTTCCACATGGGAACAGGGGGAAAACAAGTCTAAGTTGACAATTAGTGTTTGTCAAAAATATTTTCCCAAGCCCCAAATGGAGACTGAGCCATCAACAGAACCCAAGTCATGGCCACCTGGGAAGGCTGTACTCTGGTGCCAATGCCACTTTCTCCTGCTGTCTTGTTTGCCATTTGTGGCCAAACAAACGCCTCATCTCAGTGCCGGGCAGCAGATCATCGGTAGGAGTAACTGATTAACAGCTGCTGCTGTGGACATTGTGGAGTTTTGTTTTCTGCAACCTGAAAGGGTGCCTGCTTTATGATTTTTAAATTGGAGTGCAAATATCATAGCCCCATAAACCTCTTGATTTATTGCTGACAGGTGTGAAAGTTTGCACTTGCTAAAAAAGGCCCCAAGTCTTCTGTTATCTCTGCCCCTGTTTTCCCAGGCTCTCCTGGCAGCTGGCTGTGGGGGGTGCTTTCTCTGGCTGCGTTTACACACAAGGGCAGCAAACAGCAAAACTGCCAAATGGAGGGCTTACCCTCTGATGTCTTCAGTCTCTCCTTCGGGGCCCCTTTTTCCCTGTCATTTCTCCCCTGTTCTTTCTGAAACCCCTGGTGAAGGACTCCCGCAGGGGTTCCCCTGTCCAGTCATCCTCCAGCTTCTGATTTTCCTCAGGACGGTGGCACAGGTTCTGTGGCTTCGGACCTTTTAACTGCCAAGAAACAGAAATTAATTTGACAACTTATTCATGAATTCCTTCAGTCAAAAATATTTTGTGAGAGCGCCTACAGGAGATACAATATTCCAGGTGCCAGAAAGACAGCATTGAGCACACTGGAGTCCTTGTTGGCACAGAGTACACCTTCTAGAAGGAGGAGATAGAAAGCACGCACATGACCCAGGAAGTTAAAAAGATAATTTCCAACACTGATAAGTGCTATGAAGATGATACAATTGGACACATGGGTGACAGTAACTGGGAAGCTGCTTTGGCCAGGGGAGCAGGAGATTGGGTTATTTTATCCATCTTTTCAGCACATGGCCCCTCACTTCTGTTTCTTTTAGAAGACCAATTTTACTCCTCTTGCTCTCACTCCATACTGACTCCTCTGTCCACAGAGCCAAAAAGGACCATCCCATCTCTCTTTTCGCATCGATTCAGGACAATCAACAAGGACCAACCATCTTCCCTGGGTTCAGACTCCTGGAAATTACAATCTAATTGGTCCAGCTTGGGTTAGGTCCATCATGATGAAAATCAGCCCTGAGCAATGTTCTGTATCACCTATGAGTGTGGCCTACATCCTCATTGCTATGGGCAGAGGGACATTTATTCTAGAGAAGAGGGAGCATGTGAGCAGTGTTTTGTGTTAGAAAAGAAAAGATATATAATATTTGGTGATTGTCTTCAATAGTTTACAGTCTCAGATATTAAGATATGCATACATGGAAACACTGTTAAAATATAATGCAATAATAAGTGGTGTTTCTAATGAGCATTAAATGCTCATTAAGTAATATAAGAGCTCAGAAAAGGAGATGGTAGTGTGTCAATGGATCAATGAGGTGGTCAGAAAATGCTTCAGATGAAAGTAGGTTCTCAAAACTCAAGAATGAAGGGAAGGGAAAAAACTCAGAAGCAGGCTGGATCATAGTTTTCTTGGAGGGGTTAAGAAATCCAGAGGAACTTTGTAGTAGTTATCAGAAAGATAACCAGCTAGGTATCTGGAACCAGCTAGGAATCTTGCTTACAAGATCGGTGTAAATTATTGCCATTGTTTTGGAGGCCTAGCCATTCTGACAAAAAGGCAGCGATCCAGAAAAGAATTGATGAGTCTTAAACTGAAGAGGTTGAAAAAATGTTATAAAGAAACTGTGGGATTTTAAAAATAACCAACATGTTCTAATAAGCTGAACTAAATAATACAATTATCTTGGCAAGCTCAGAATTTGAAACCTGACCATCCAGATAAAACACCTGAAATAAAATCCACAGCTATTTAATGTACTCTCAAAGTCCTCAAGGGAAGGAATCAATCCTTTCAAATTATGCTGAATTTTCACACTGCAATTTTTAGACTCGTGAATTACTTCATGTTTAGAGCAATTGCTTTGACATTGAGTGACAACATGTACCTGGGTAGTAGTGTTTTACACCTGCAGTGTAATTATTAACAGTATACCTTCCTCTCCAACTGGCATCCAGTTTGGACGATAAATTGAAGGTCATCATACTCCTAGGGCAAGTTGTATAAAATAAATGATATCTATTATTATTTCAAATATCAAAAATAAATTAAAAATCGTCTGAGGTAAAAGTTTCTCAGTGACTTAAAATTTGAGATATTAAGTCACTTGAAAGTTTCTAGGTGACTGGCACCTCCTTATAGACTTCGAAGGCATTACAAAACCCTTCATGCATCATAACGCCTTCTCTGACTCCAACTGTGTCAGGCAAATAGTCCAATGTTAATTCTTAAGTTTATAATACCATACAAAAGAGGGAATGAGAATGCATTGTGGCCTCTTGCTAAAATGACAGTTATTCCTATCTTTTGCCAGAAGAAACATATTTCTGACAGCAAACCAGAAGATTGAGCAGGGTATTATCAGCTTTTCAAACACTAGAGTGAAAAAATAAATGAGTAAAGGATTTGCGTGTCATTCAACAGAGTTTTAGTGTCAGCCATAACAGTTCTTAGTGGGAAAATGTTTAATACCCTCTACTTAATCAAAACCAAATTCCTTATAAATGACTATTTGATAAAAAGAAAGAAATGTCTATTAGTAACTTATCCTACAATGCAGAATTGCACCCAGCCCCAAAGAATGAAGCAAAGCTGATTGAGAATATTCTAAGTACAGTATTAGGGTTTTGATAAACACAATAAATTCTCAAATACCAAATTGCTCAGCCAGGGACACTATTGGATAACCTTGAACAAGTTGATCCCCACTGATTATTTTTCTCCAGAAGCTTAAAGTGTGAATAAAATGTTCTGGCATTTCACCCTCTCATCAGTTTTTACATGCTGAGGTTTTCAAGTTGCTCATATCCTTCTATTCTATTATCCTTCTTTATCTTTCTTGAAATCTATACCAGGAATTACTCATGCATAAAGATTATTTGAGAAGCCTTCATCTCTAGTGTTTTTTTTCTAATTGTCAAATTTACAGTAAAAGGGATAATAACTATTGAGTACTGATTGATCGGACTTTTCATAAATTCTATGGTAATTCCTATACATAAGGAGCAATCATAACATAGTTTTCAATAGACTGTCTTAACAAACAGTTGTGTTCCAAAATTTCTCCAAAAAATAAAATCTGAACATATCTAATTTTTAAAATTTTGACAACTGAGGTCAGGAACAATGTGACTAATTGAACATGCTAAGCTAGTCTATAATTGAGACAATTTCTTCATTCTCTTCATTGATTTAAGCTTTGTCTCCTTTTTGGTGTCATAGGCCAATCCTGAAGTTAGAGGTGATGGCATAGCTTAATGGTTAAGAATATATGAGTTACAGTCACATCATCTGGCTGCTAAATCCCACTCTGCTACTTGTTAGCTGGATAAATTTAGACAGGTTTCCTAGAACACCTTAGTTCCAATTTTCTCATTTATCCTAATATATAAAAAGCCAGGGGCCGTCATGACCGTAACAACCAGATGGACAACCGAACAGCAGGCTGTGTGGGGTGACCAGGCCAGCAGGGGGTTAGTGAGGGATGACCAAATGACTGAATAGTAGGATGCATGGGGTGACCAGGCTGTCAGGCAGGGCAGTTGGGGGCAACCAGGCCAGTGGGGGGGCAGTTAGGGGTCACCAGGCCAGCAGGGGGTCAGTTAGAAGAGACCAGGCTGGAAGGGGGGGCAGTTAGGGGTGATCAGGTCAGCAGAAGAGGGCAATGAGGGGTGACCTGGCTGGCTGTGGGGGGCAGTTAGGGGCGATAAGGCCAGCGGGTAAAGGTGGTTAAGGATGATCAGACGGGCGGGGGGGGAGGGGCAGTTAGGGGTGATCAGGCAGGCAGGCAGGTGAGCAGTTAGGAGCCAGCGGTACCAGATTGTGAGAGGGATGTCCGACTGCCGGTTTAGGCCCGATCCCTGGCAGTCAGACATCCCCCAAGGGGTCCCGGATTGGAGCGCGTGCAGGCTGGGCTGAGGGGATCCTCCCCCACACACGAATTTAGTGCACTGGTCTCTAGTAAAATAGAATATCAATAGTAGCTATCCCCATGAGTTAAATACACTTTAAGCACAGAGGCTGGCATGGAGTAGAACCTTCATAAAATGTTATCGTATTACATGAATTAAAAAAACAAACTAGAAATTAAACAAAGAGCTTATATAATCAGCCTCTGAATAATCATAGACTATGCATTTATCCTCCAACAGATCTTGGTATCTGCTGACATCCTCTCTTTAATTCTACAAGATTAAAGTTCTCTATCTTTTTGGCATACACTGAACACCATTCCCTGAGGAGGCTGTTAATTCATTCAGGCCAATGGAAGGCAATCATTATAAGCAATTCAAAGTTCCCTTTGGACTTCATCTGTGATGAAGATACAACCACTTCTTTATTATTTCCCAGAGAAAGGGTGACATCAACCTTGATAAGGTATTAGGGTTGACCCCAAGTTAGAAGGAAATATTTTCACCGAGTTACATTTCTGACCACTGTAGTCATGTCCAGAAGATTTCAGACACAATTCTTTGTGGTTTTCTTTACCATGTATCTAGGCAGCCTGGCTTATGGTACAATGGTTCTTCAAGTTTCACATTCCAGGGTTACATTGTATAAGGTATTCTTTTGATTCATTCAAGTGCATTTGCTAACTCACTTATACACAGGTAACCACTTTTACCTTCAATCAGGTATCAGGGCACACAAATCTTGATCTATTTACACTGACATTTGATCTAGAAAGATCCTTCTCCATGTGATGCTGGCAGAATTCTGGTTTTTACAAGCATTTCAAGGTTCAGATCAGTTTTATACTTAAGATTTTTAAATTTTTTCTCTAATTACCAAAAATACCAGTCACTGTTCAGAGCACATATTCTTTTGTAGATATAATAGTTAACTGAAATCTAGGAGAAATTCATGCTTATTTTAACTATGGCATGACAGTGCTATAACATGGGTAATTTGGGCAGATAGCATTTTCCCTCCCTGCAGCTTCTAAGGATACTCCCTATTACAATGGCTCTTCTCTACAATCCCATTGAATGTCTCTCTGAGCAACCAGATTTCCATGTTCCTCTTGGGGAACCCCAGTTTTGTAGATCATCCAGGTAAGGCCATAATGATAACTGCCCTCTACAAAATTGTGATATGCTCAAGTGTCTGGTGTCCTTGTTCACAAAGACTATCACAACTTCCTTCAAAGGCAAAGGACCTAAATAGACACTTCTCCAAAGAGGACATACAGGTGGCCAATAGACATATGAAAAGATGCTCAATGGCATTAATCATCAGAGAAATGCAAATTGAAACCACAATGAGATATCACTTCACACCTGTCAGGATGGCTATCAATAAATCAACAAGCAACAAGTGTTGGTGAACATGTGGAAAAAGGGAACCCTTGTGCATTGTTGGCGGGAATACAGATTGGTGCAGCCACTGTAGAAAGCAGTATGAAGTTACCTCAAAAATTTAAAAATGGGACTGCGTTATGACCCAGCAATTCCACTTCTGGGAATACATCCAAAGAAACCCAAAATGCTGATTTGAAAGAATATATGCACCCCTATGTTAATTGCAACATTATGTACAATAGCCAAGATTTGGAAGCAGCCCGAGTACCCATCAGTAGTTGAGTGTTTAAAAAAGTTGTGGTATATTTACACAAAGGAATACTATTTGACTGTAAAAAAAAATGAAGGAAATCTTACCTTTTGCAACAGCCTGGATGGACCTAGAGAGAACTATGCTAAATGAAATAAGCCAGTCAGAAAAAGACACATACCATATGATTTCACTTACATGTGCAATCTAATGAACAAAATAAACAAAGAAACAAAGCATGGCTTTGTCCATTTTGCCTGGTTTGTAGCAGGTTTCTTTCCTAAAAGATTTCTAAAGGGGCTCTGGCTAATGAAAACATGAATAGTATTCTTCCCCTACCCTCTTGAGTCCAATTCAACGGAACGAAGACTTTCAACTGACACATAAATTAACATGTATAAAAAGATTAGTCGCAAGATTCCTCCGTGAGTATCAGTCACACATTGGGATAGTATGTAGAAGACACTATTTCCAACATGTCTTTATTTCACAAAGAATGGAGAGGTCTATAAAGTGATCAAGTATTTCTATTACAATTTCAAAAAATCATTGGTAAAAAGTGACAGAAAACATTAGATCAAGCCCCTTAGGACATTCTAATTCTAAGTGGGGAAAAAAAAGAGTTCATTATATTTTCAAATCTTGCTACTGGCTTCCAGAAAAGCCACTTGATAGGGTACAATTGCTACCAGTAATAAGATTACTCATTAGAAATTTTATTTTTGGTACTCTACTAAAAAAGAAAGCAGAACAAGGAGGAATAGAAATCACCTAATTCAGACAGAAGTTTAGATGTATTAAAATAAAATCATCATGGAACCAAAGTGAAGACCTGTATCATGTCCAACATTTCTGGTGGGAAAGTTTCAGCATCAATGAACTGTTCCCCAAATGAGATAATAATGAGCAGTGAAATATTTCACAATAGAAGCAATGCAGTTTTTTGATAGACCCAGAAAGACATGGTAATATTTTTCACACTGACTCAACGTGATCAAGGTTTCTATTTGTTTTTTTTCTTTAAAAATTTAATCTACTCCATCTACATGGGACTATTGTAGGAATAAAATGATGCAGGATCTGAGGAGTTAACTAAACATAATGAATAGGGTTGTCTCCGTCTCCTAGATTGAATTTATTGGAAGAAATACATTTTCTTTTTGTTACCATGAAAAAATAGCCTAACTTTGGTTCTGTATATTTCATTGAAATAAACCCAAAGCACTTGCTACTTCTAATTCTTTACTTCCCATTCACTGGAAAAATCCTTTAAGTTTATTTTCAATACCCAATATTGGTTTGAATTTTCCCCATTAAGGTTATCAGCTTCATCTATATGGACAAACATAGCATTAACTTTTCCGTTCTCATCCTAGTCTATGTCTCAGAGGCATGCAACACACTTGATTATTTCTTCCTTCTGGAAACATTTGCCCTTTTATCTTGTCTGACTCGGCTTTCTCCTGATTTCCATTCAGACATATTTTAAGAAATAGTGGGCAATGTACTTCTGGAGAAAATTTATTTTAGAAAGAGAAATTGCATTTTTTAAAATAAAAAGGAAGAAGGAAAGGGGTGGGAGGGAAAAAAACATGAATGGAGAGAAGGAAGAAAATATATTTGGAGTGGAGAACTAAAGGAAATAGAAAGATTTAGTGAATGAAAGAGGCAAACCAGACAGCTGAATAATGAGGTGTGAACAGGGCCAATCCTTCCTAGCTAGTTTGCTTGCCCCCAGGGAAAAGGCCTTACCCTGAGTTCCACACTGAAGAGGGCCCACAAATACACACACATAAGCTATGTTGGGCAACTCATGGGCATTCATTCTGTTGCTCAGGATCTGATGCCCAGTACCTACCCAGCAGGAAAAATGCTCCTCTGTCTCTATTCCTGAGGTCTCCCAAACAAGCATCTGAATGCGAGAAGGTTTGTGGGTAGTGCACTTGCTGACTTCAGAGCAGACACTGCATCAAGTGCAGGCACTATTTAAGCAACTAAAGCATTTAGTGATAGAGAAGACAAATTAATTAACTTGTCAAATCCTCCATGAGAGCATGAATGCACAGATTCTTGCATAGCAAAGTATCATTTCAAAATATTCATTTTCTTACTCATCTTTGTTCTCCAATTTCCAATTCTTCCAACTTATATTTTTGGAAGAGGGAATACTTTTCAGCATTAAGCAATTCACAGTTTTTAAAAGCATGTGTGTGTGTATGTGTGTGTGTGCACATTTACATGTAACATGCATGAAATATAATACTTGTGTATAAATCTATATATTGTTTTAAGAGCTGATGATAATTGCAATATCAATGTTAATAATGTATAAGAAGAAGCTAAAATAATTTATAGTAAATTTTGGTAATGATAATTTATCATAATCCAGTGGTTCTCAACCTTCCTAATGCCACGACCTTTTAATAAAGTTCCTCATGTTGTGGTGACCCCCAACCATAAAATTATTTTCGTTGCTACTTCATAACTGTAATTTTTCTACTGTTATGAATCGTAATGTAAATATCTGATATGCAGGATGTATGTAGGCGACCCCCTGTGAAAGGTTGAGAACCGCTGTCATAGCAATCATTTGAATATTCAAACATGATATAAAATGTTCTTATTTCCTTTCTAAATCTAAGCATTGTTTTAAGAATTTTATTGGCAATCCAAGATGCTCCTTCCACAGCAAAGTTTTCAAAACTAACGTTAAAATACTCTCTCCTAACTGCAATGAGTCAAGAAAGGCTGTCAAATTTGGCATTATTGTCAGCAGTGCATAAATTATGAAAAATCTCAATTATAGCAAGAACCATAATTAGTAATTTTGCTGAAATAAAGGTAAGAAATATATTTTATGGAAAACATAAAATTGTTTATGAATTACTTATGTCTTAGTTTTACTACTCATCCAACATCATTGGCCCATCAGTAGAATACCGACATGTGCAACAATTGAATATACTAGTCTTTCATGTTTTACTAATGTTCAATGATCTAAAATTGTTAGCTTTATATCTCTTTCATTATTGTAAATGAACGTAAGTCAAGGTTTGAGAGGTTTGAGAAGGAAACATGGCTTATTTAACAGTCTATTAACTTGATTTAGACCCTTTAAATATTTAGTCATAAAATCTATGGTCCTTCCTTTGTACTCTTGCCCCAGGCTCTGCAAATTTTAGGCATGGACCTGTAGCTGGTTTCTCCACAGGCCTCTCCCTTCTCCCTGCTAACCTATACCTGGGAAACATTGCACACAGCTAACTGACGTATAAACCTACTAGTGCAGAACTTCTCTTTCTTCTTTGTAAATCTGGGCCCTACTTTCTCTGTGTTTTAGCTTCCCGAGCTCTTTTAGATCGGAGAATCCCATGCGGACAACCCGATCCTCTCTAGTATCTGTACGATACCTAATGACACATGTTTTTTTACGTATATAACTTGTATTTGTAGTGTTTATGTAAGGATTTTCTATTTGATAAATTCATAGATGACATTCGTAACATGAATAAAGGAACATTCATGTTCAACATTTTAGAATAAGTGCTTTTTAAAAGTAATCATGATTTTCCACAATGTAGTGTTTAGAGTCAAAGAGAATCTATCCAGGATGGGACTAAGTCTGTCTTTCTTCCCCAAATTATTTCCCTTACTCACATACCGTTGCTGGTCCCATGTGAGTCCAAGCCTTCCAGCTTTCTTGCATGCCTTCCAAATTAATTTTTAACAGAATGGAAGTTCTGACAGTCTTGTACCTGTTTTATCTCCATTTCCACCTTTCACACCCCCTCTATTAAGCATTTTTTAGTCTTACCAAAAAACTTACAGAATAAAGCATATAAACCAAATAACAGTCTCGGGAAGGCAGTGAGCTTTCTATAAGCACAAAAATGGGAAGAGAAAGCCCAAGTTGGTGATGGCTGAAAATAGGTGAGGCTGAAGAGTCCACCCAGAGTACCTCAGTTACAGAATGAGCCTTTGCTTCACTCTCCAGAAGGCAGATCCTGGGACAGTTAGATCTGGCTCCCTGCTTCCTGTCTGCCCCTCAGTTTTGCCAAAGGCACTACTTACTGGGAGAAAAAGGCTCAAGCCTACAACAGGAAAAGAGATAAAAAGAATGAGAGAATTCATCACATGGGAATTACCTGACGCTTGTCATTCAAGGATAATTAGACTTTGGTGAGAGGAATGAAAGGCAGTATTCTTATCAGACAACAGTGTGTGTGTGTGTGTGTGTGTGTGTGTGTGTGTGTGTGTGTGTGTGTTTTCTCTAGAATTTGGTTTAGGGGAGAAATGTGACCTTAAAACTAGCATCAACCATGCTGGCACCTCTTTCAATACATAAATTCCAAAACTAAGGGGAAAGGCCCCAGAGTAGAAAAATGCATGCCATGCCATAAGGGATTATTTCCTTCTCACTTGTAAGAGGTCAGACATGATTAATATCTGCTCTAACCCAAAAGGAGTAGTGTTACCCTAAGGAAGGGCTCTCCTACGTCTCCAGGTCCTACCTGAGCTAAACAACTTCTCTGATGGACACTGATAACGCTAACATAGCATTCCTATGGAATGTGAACCATTTTTGCTCACAGCTAAAAAGTGCATGAAATATGACATAAGTGGAAGGACGGCATATCCTTTAAGATGATGACAAGGTTAGGTTTATGTCAGGGTCTCACACTCTTGCCTGAGGGGGAGAAAGAGAAGAGGGAGATGATATGGGACATTTATCTGATTCCACTGAGACCTTAGCTAAAAATTCAATTCTTTAGATTTTTAATACATGCTCACTTTTGTTCTCTAGATTTTAGAATGTGCTCAGCATTATAGGAATATTCTTTGGTAGTTCATGAAATCATGATAACCCGGGACAGGTCCCATCTCAATTCATTTGCAAGACTAACTCTTCACTTTACTGTAAAAATGTTCTCTTACTTTTATTATTCTCAGGGCTATATTTTTTTATGGAGTAGAGAATTTTATTTTATTTCCCCCTTCCCACATTCACACATGAGTGCACACACACACACACACACACACACACACACACAGAGAGATAAACTCTGGTAAGGTTTGTGGGATATTCAAAGAAGAGTATGTGAAAGCAAAAAGCTTCAGAAAGAATTATAGGGATGTAAAGAGCAATATGACACAGCAATGAAAATAGTTTCAAATACAAGTGTTAACTCTTTTTCCCTTGTTCTTCGTGCAGATGTCATGTCATTCTTGGGTAGTGATTAGTACTAGTTTTCTCTAAATGACTCTGCTACCTACCAGGTTGCTAGGTTGCAGTAGCTTAAAACTATATGAAGAAGTTTCAGTCCTGGAGTAAAAAATTCCTAGATGAGTATTATTTATCTAAAAGTAATGAAAACTCTTAAAGGCATAAGAGAGTTATTTACTTATAACCTATTTTATCACATATTACACCACACTATAGATAATCAGATTGAAACTAGATGGATAATATTTAAATCTCAGATGTTACTAGATATATAATCTTGGGCAAGATATTTAACCTCTTTGTGCCTCAGTTTTCTCATCTGAAAACTGAGGAACTTAATGATAGTACTAACCTCATGGCTTTTTTAAAAAAAAAGTAATTAATATACATTAGGCACTTAGAGCTCTCTGGCATATAGCAAGTGCTATGTGTTTGTTAATAATAATCATATCTACCTAATATTATTAGATAAATATATTGTTTTAAAGTGCTAAGAATAGTGTCTGGCATATAGTAGCTACTACATGCATTCACCTATATTGCATAAATCAGAAAACACATCTTCCATGAGCCACACACTACATTAGTGTTGGGAGAGAAAAGGACATAAAAATGAGTAAGAACAGAAAATTGATCTTTATTTTAAAATTATATATATATATATATATATATATATATATATATATATAGTTTTTTTCCTACTTTTTTCCCCACTTTGGAAAATAGGACTCAATTTCTTTGCCTTGCCTCTCTAGATTGTCACTGGATCTTTTCTGGAACTGATAACATTAGACTCTTTGCTTTATTTTATTTTTTGGTATTGTTAGGTTCCTGGCTTTGTGTAGCCTGGGATACTCTGATAGTACCACTAGTCTGACTATTATTATATATACAGTGATTTTACTAGAGGAGGAAAATAATCTTATAAGGGGAACAGAAATGGAAAAGACAATTGTGTTTTTTCTATTTTATCATTCAGATGGATTAAGCAGCCTGACCTAGTGCATTAGTCAAGATAGTCTTTGTTATGCTACAGCAACAAGCAGCCCTCATATCGTAAAGGCTTATCCCAACCCAACCATAATTTCCCTATTATCACTCATCCCAAGTAGGTTGATGGGACTCAGCTCCAAAAGACAAGTAGAGAGTGGGCTGTTTGGTGACTCTGCTGTCTTGTAGCTGAACTTTCTGAAATATGTAGTCTGTTCATTTACGACGTCAGGAGAAGAGAGACAACAGAAAACCTGTAAGGACTTGACTTACATAAGTGACACATGGCACTTCCCTTGATATTTCATTGGCAAGAACGAATGAAACAGCGAGGAGGATGAAAAATGGTGGAAGCAAATAGAATGGTTGGTAGCACTCGGATCTCTGCCAAATCCACCAGCCAAAGTATAAGACAGTAACATTATAAATGTTTCAATCATAACTCTAACTTCTTCACATGTTTGAATGTGGCCCCCAACATTATTATCGACATATCTTTGTCAGAGCACTTCCTAAATCTTTTCCTTTCTTCTTCCCAATCTCAAACAGGTAATGTTGCATTCTACAATTCTTAAAAACATTGCTGTAAATAGCGAAGCTCATTATGAGGTTAAAATTTAAATCAGCACTAACACAAACCCGTCTTTCCTCCCAAAGAGGAAAAATCCTTCACCTCTTCTCTCACTCAAGATTTTCCTGGACCTCAGCCACATCAGGGAGACGCCTCAAGTCTCCGAAGGGCAGCTCCATCATCAGTGGACGCATCTCCTCTAATACAGTTTTGATAGGCTTAGCATCACTGGGCAAGCCACCCGCCACCTCTGCCTTGTGCAGAATTTGCATTATCTAAAGATCACTCTGTAAGCTACGGTCCATTCGCCTTGGCAAATACTGTTTAAATATAGCATCCATAAATAAATGTTAAATAATTCATGAACATAATTTTGTAAATTCTGCTAGGCCACACCTCTCTGGGGGCATATTTATGAACATGCGTCAGCCCGGAATCAATGTGTCTGCCAAGCTCCTCGCCTCTGAGGCAGAATTCCCACATCTAGCCCAAAATGCTGCAAACGGCTCCGATTCCCCTTCAGTAGTCATCCATCATACTGTCACTTTAATTCAGATGCTGCTACTTGTTTTAATAACATACATCTTACACAAAGAATATTGCTAACACAAGAATCTTGGGGTAGATTTTTACAACCTCATAAAATGGTATTAACCCTCTGATCCCTGATGCTCTTTCCACACGGCACAGGCCTCTGGTTGCTCTCCCTGCCCCCTCCGTTCCCTCCCATCTTCCTGATGCTTATCAATAACCTCTGTTCACGGGGGCTGAGGAGCACCAGGACCCGTGTCATCAATCATTGCAGTAAAAATATTATTCCTCCAGCATTGCCCTGAAGAATTATGGAAAGAATAAAAGTGTTATTGCAGGAATTATTTAGCAAACAATAGATGGATAAAATGTATTACGGTAAGTGTTAAATTATATCACCTCATTACGGAGAGCTGACTTCAGATAGCAGGAGAGTGGCTTGCTGCCTTTTCTAAGTAGTTGCGAAGAACAATGGGAATGGTCGACCACAAAAGACTTCCAAAGGAAACAGCAGTCTATCAAGACTAGGCTATAGTCTACTAAGGAGAAATTTGTTTGGGGCAATGATTTGAAATTAAAAAAAATCTTCTCCTGGCCTGTTTTGAATATGAAGCTGAAATTTACACAAGGGCAGTGGAGATTTCTATCTAGTTGTTGAATATAAGATGCTATTCTAGGAAAGAGATTCTTAAAGTCTGCCACGCACCCCCTCCTCCGACCCCTGCACACCCCTCTAAGCAGCGGTGGGGGAACTGTTTTATTGGTGAGGGAAATATACATCTTGCAACACTTAGGTTTTAGTCGGTTCTAGAAAAGTGTACCATGTCAATATTTGTAGCCTCTGCCATTGTTGGAAAAAAATGTTCCTGAAATGTCAGATTAAGCTAATTACTAAAATTAGGCTTGCATTTTAAATACTATCAAGGATACCTAAACAAGGTTGGAAACCATGTTAATTTTTTTTTTTTACCAAGTAGTCTTTTATCAGTTCATGCAGATTTTTTTTTTTTGGCATAATGTTACACTGGGCTCCTGGGATTCATTTGATCAACATGATTAAATTATTTCCTTACTCAGCTAGAAGGAAATTACTAGTTACCAGACATTATGTGTCTGTTAATTATGTGCAATAAGGCTCTCTCCTATCACACCAGCTCCTGTATTCATGTTCTGTGCATTTTAAAGGCATTATCATTAAAAAAATTTAAATATTGAAAATGGACAGCTATAATTTTGTTTCATCTATTTAATAAATAAGTAATCTGTGAAATCAGTGGTAGAAAGTGTCTCTTTGCTGTATGTATCGGCGAAGACATTCTTAAAGATTCTTTTGATTTCTACTTTTGATTTCTATCTTCACTAAAGAATATTTCCCCGTCAGCTTTCCAGAGCAGTGGCCAGGTCCTCTATTATTGAATAGATTGCCAAAAAAAAAAAAATCTATGATTGTGTGACTCTTCAATGTAAAGTCTGCTCACGTGGGGTGTGTGGTGGAGCCAAACTTACATTTCCTCCTGTAGCTCAATCTACAATCTAAGGTTTCAAAAGATTTTTTTTTTAAAAAAAGAGACAACATATGGTAGCTGGGAGGCCTTATTTTGTCTCCTAATGAAATGATGTGCTTCTGTTTCATATTAAAGTGTTAATCGGTCTGAAATTAGGTCCCGCAAAAAGAATAGTGCTTTTAAAATGCTTAATATGATTCATTTTCTGCAGTCAAAACCAGATGACTTTTATTTTTGTATCAAAAAGAGAAAGTGGAAAGCCAGCTCTTCCTCCCCCGATGCCCCCATACTTCCCCTATCTGCCCAGGCTTGGGGCCCAGAGCCAATAACCGGTTTATAGAACAGAAAGCTCTTTAGAGTGGGAGCTTGCACTGAAGCCTAGAAGGTTTTGTTTGAGTTTGAGAATCTTCATAGGTTTATGAAATCTCAACAAATATTTCAAAGAAGGAAGTTTCACATTTGAAGTAGGTGATCCTATTAGGCGCTGAGAGGCGGCGCCTTTGTTGTGGGCCCAGGCATCATTTCATGTGAGATAGAGCTGTGTCCCACTAATATGCCAAGACATCACTTTCATGCCAGGAACAGATAGGGCTGAACTTGTTTCATGCACTTTGGCTTTCATTGTTAATAATGAATGACGAAAGTTCAGAGGAGAGGAGCTAAGTGGATCCTGGGCTTTAAAAGAATGAATTTTAACTAACAGCATGCCAAGCTAGTCAGAAAACACTTAGATGGTCAGGAAAGAGAGCACAAAGAAAGAACTCATCCTGGAGGTCTGTCCACAGCCATCAATCCGCACGGAGCCCGCAGCTGTGACATTGGTGAGTCTCCTTGGGGAAGATTCCAGGGGGTCCAGGGTCATGTGACTGGTGCGCCACCGAGGCCTGAGGGTTTTACCACCGGGGGGCACAAAATGGGAATCTCTTATTCTGTTCTCCCAGAAGGAAACAGAGATAGAAACAGGGGCAAGAAAGGTGGTTAATATACTTTTAAACTTCAACAATTACAAATATTAACTAAATGAATGTGAGCTTTTCTAAGTCAAACCAACATTTGAAGCACTAGTTTTAATTTTAGAGAGAGGCAGGGAGAGGGAGAGTCATCGATGTGAGAGAGAAACATCCATCGGTTGCCTCCTATATGAGCCCCAACCAGGTATTGAATCCAAAACCCGGGTGCATGCCCTGATGGGGAATCAAACCCACCACCCTTTGGTGTATGGACAATGCTCCAACCAACTGAGCCACACCAGCCAGAGACCCTAGAATACCTTCTTAATTTATTTCTTGCTTTCTTCCTTTCTTCTTCCTTCTTACCTTTTCCTTTCTTTTTCCTTCCCTCTTTTTGTCCTCCCTTTCCCCCCTCCTCCTTGCCTTCTTTCTCTTCTTTTCTTCCTTCCTTTCTTTCTTTGTTCCTTTATTTTACTTTATATTTAACTTTCTGGAGAAAGACCTCAATAACAAGGACACACATTCTGAAGATCATGTATACAGTATTCATTTTTATTTTATTTTATTGAGAGATTTCTTTCTGCTAGACATCTGGTAAGCACCCAGGAGAGAAGAGTGAACAAAACAAATCCAGCCCCTTCTCTCATGGAGCAAAAAATCTAAGAATCTTAGAATCTAAGCTGCTGGGTTCAATGTGTTTTTCAGCTCAGTTTCCTGCATCATCTACCAACACAACTTGAGGGGATGAGAACTGATCATCATCTGTTCCACCAGGTGGATCATCAAAAATTTTATTACATTCAGTAGACTTGACATTTAAAACAAGAAAACAGACAAATTAGAAACTGAACATTTAGAAAAAAATCAACAGTAAGGAATACAACCACAAGATTTTGGAGTTTTAATGGAAAGTTGAATTATCCAGAATGTCAAATCCTCTGACCAACATGTTTGAGGTTTGCTTACCTATGGGTAGAGAGCAAAAGGTCCTGCACTGGTATTCAGGACATAGCAACTATAGCATGTCACCCTGTGACCTTGACCACTAAGTGACCTTGACCACTTCCTGTCTATGACTGTCAATAGCCTGATCCATCATAATGGGTGTTTTATCACCTGCTTCCTATACCTCATTCAGTATGTAAATCAATAAAAATACTATACAAATAGAACTAATTATACTAGCATCTTTTGGTAGTCAAGAACCATCAAAATTTAAGTTCTGGGTCTTCAAAGCCAAGATTGAGAAAAGAGCTCCTTGATCTTTGATCCCATATAAATGAGCACATTCTCAGTTTAGAGAAGTGCCCTAACTTTAGGCACTTCCCTGATATGCTAAGGCTGCTAATCTAGCATTCAAATCAAAGGATTCTTCTTGATAGTCAATTTACTAGGGGGGAAGATTCCACTTTAGTTGCCAGAATTCGCTTTAGCATATTCTCCCAGCCACATCCAGGTCACTGCAGACCAGCCTTACAAATATTCTCACTTTCAGGGTCCTTAAAACTGTAATATGAAACCTGAAACATTAATTTGAAAGAATATATGCACCACTATGTTCTTTGCAACATTATTTACAATAGCCAAGATTTGGAAGTAGTGTTAGCCTGTTAGTAGAAGAGTGGATTAAAAAGCTGTGGTACATTTACAGAATGGAATACAACTCAGCTGTAAAAAAAAAAAAAAAAAAGGATATCTTACTTTTTGTGACAGACAGCATGGATGGGCCTGTGTATTATTATGCTAAGTGAAATAAGCCAATCAGAGAAAGACAAGTACCATATGACTTACTTACCTGTGAAATCAAATGAACAAAATAAACTAACAAATAATATAGAAATAGACTCATAGATACAGAGAACAGACTAATAGCTAATAGAGAGAAGAAGGGTTGGGTGAAAAGATGAAGGGATTAAGCACAAAAAAACCCCTCATGATCACAGACAATGGTATGTTGATTACCAGAGGGAAAAGGGGGTGAGAGGAAGTAGAAGAGGGGCAAATGGTGATGAAAGGAAACTTGACTTGGAGTGGTGAACACACAATATAATATACAGGTTATGCATTATAGAATTGTACACTTGAAACCTATATAATTTTATTTATTTTTATTTTTTAAATATATTTTATTGATTTTTTACAGAGAGGAAGGGAGAGAGATAGAGAGTCAGAAACATTGATGAAGGAGAAACATCGATCAGCTGCCTCCTGCACAGCCCCCATCGGGGACGTGCCCGCAACCCAGGCACATGCCCCTGACCGGAATCGAACCCGGGACCCTCCAGTCCACAGGCTGACGCTCCATCCACTGAGCCAAACTGGTTTCAGCGAAACCTATATAATTTTATTAACTAATGTCACCCCAATATATTCAATAATTTTTTTAAAAATCTGTGAGGTGATACTGACGATCCTTTTCCCACCTTCGAAAGTTGAGCTGGTACAGATGGACCATGAACTGATTATTAACTTGTATTTAGTGCCAGGCTACAAAATATAGGATATAACCCAGTTTAGCTTTGTTTTCCTATTAATTGAATCAACCAGTTGCCTCAGTGCCAAATCCATAGACTTGCCATACACGCCTTGCCAATGGTGCCTTTTACTCCCATGTGCATATTTTGATGACTAAATGTCTTTGCACATCTGAAATTGGTGTAAAGCTCTAGAAGGCTGAACTCAACTCAGTGCACACATTCATGTGTCTTTGTGCAGAGTCGTTCTTCTATTTCAGCGGTTCTCAACCTGTGGGTCGCGACCCCTTTGGGGGCCGAACCACCCTTTCACAGGGGTTGCCTAAGATCATAGGAAAACACATATATAATTACATGTTGTTTTTGTGATTAATCACTATGCTTTAATTATGTTCAATTTGTAACAATGAAATTGGGGGTCACCACAACATGAGGAACTGTATCAAAGGGTCTCGGCATTAGGAAGGTTGAAAACCACTGTTCTATTTGGTTAAATTGGCTTCCCAGTTTTCTGCAGCCCACATATCATAACAACACATCCCAGAAAGTTTTTTCCCTGGCTCATGTATTTCCTGTTGTGTTTTGAATTTTGGATCCCACCATCCTCTTTCTCTGGAAATTGTCTTAGATGTTTAATTGGAAAGTCCCTTTATTTCCCTTGCTTGGCACATAAGAAGGTCTCTGTTCCCTTCCAATTGTTTCTCCCATCTTGGAACCTAACTATGTGGCCCTTGGATTTTTGCTTTACAATCTCTTGAAAAATCACTCCTTCCTTGTTAAAGAATACTACTGGAAATCCTTTCACCTTCTCTCTGCTTCTTGGTACTTAGAAAATTCCCTTTAGTTAACTAATCTAACTCTTAGTAGAATATTTTTATTTATTTATTTTAGCAAACTAAAAAGCCTGAGGTGGGTGAGGGGCCTCATGCACTCCTTTTTGAGTGTGTCTTGCACACTTTCATGTAGGCAATTTCACAATATACATTAAACCTGAAAACCATGCCAGCCCTTTGCACAAGTGATTTCATTTCTGGCATTATCCAAAGGAAACATTTCTTCAAGTGTTCAGAGATGTACAAAATATCTTTATTTATAATAACAAAAATGTGAAATTTAGCTGTTTATCAATAGATTAGTAAAATAAAATTATTTATATTAATATGACAATGGTAGGTAGCATTAATGATAGACATAAAAATGAGTATTTACTTACATTTAATAATTTAATATATCTATGATATATTAAATAAAATATTGCAAAACACCCTCTATGTTTGATCAGTCAGTCTACTATCAATCTATTTACCTACATGATCTTTACCTATTGTCCTATCTCTTCAGTTAGAGCAAATAATGTTTACTTATGGTTGATGGAAGTATGAGTATATTTTTACTTTCTTCTTTACGCATACTTTTCTTTTTGTAAGTTAGATATGTATTGGTTGGTAATTTTTAAAAGCAACAAAGGTTAAAGGAAAATAAGAATACCCCTGACCAGTGAAGGTCATGTGGGCACATTGGGCAATCATACCAAGTCTTGACCCACTCACCATTATCCTTTCAGGAACCAGGACCTCTATACACAATGTATAGCTTTACCTTTTAATCTTTGCATTATGTGGAGGAGGTACTCAGTGAATGGTTACTGAATTGAACAAAAAGAAATTATTTCTCTAGTGCACTTTGTACCTGTGTCATATAAATTCTAAGAAAAAAGAATGCATTAAATGAATAATGAGTGTTATAACTTAGGTCATTAATACATACATATGGTAGATTGAATTATGGCTCCCAGTTCTTCACCATTCCCATGTCCATATCTCTGCCACATGACTGCACAGTTCCCCAGAAACAGAGCCACCTGCTGACCTTGAATATAACTTTATATATGTCTTTCCCATAGGATATTAGCGAACATAACACAAGCAGAGGCTTAAAATGTGCATGCACAGTTCAGTTTTCTCTCTTGGGCTTCTGTCATCACCATGAGGAAATGATGCCTTGGTTAGTTCACTGGTCCAAGGAGCATGAGAAACATATGGAGAAGATTTGAACCCAATCTATAATTTAGAGCCATGCCCAGCTGAGCACAGACTCACTCAGTTAAAAAACTACCTTCACCCCCATGCCAGCCCAACAGCAGATGCGTGAATTGAGAATAAATGATTGTTGTTTTAATCTACTGAGTTTAAGGATGGTTTGTTACACAGCATCATTATGGAATTACCTGACCAATACAATACATTTACTAAATATTAAATTTTATTATATTAATAATTAGGTATGAGGTATTAATGAAACTTGATTTAATAAGTGTCTAATTCCAACTATAGCAATGACCTCATCATAAGTTTGCATGGGATATCAATAATGATCATGTATTTCTGAAAAACTGACAAGAAAAGTTTAACATTTAAGAGCCAAAACGAACTGAGCCACTTCCTGGAAGACAATTTAGGCAAGGTGAGCCACCAGTTAAGCTTTAGTCATCCGAGGTAAGAATCAAATCTAAACAGGGTATAGTGTCTGCATATGCTCACTAATTAGTCCTACATGTTCAGGTCTGGGTCTCTGAGAGAGAAGAAGTAGTGCCTGGTGATAGATTGGGTGAAACACATGGGAAGCATAGGTCATGACTATCTGTGTGGGAACAAATATAAGATACCCTCTAGGGTTTCCCAAAATTTTGAGACAGAGAACATTGTGGAAGGTGTGCTTTCATAAAAGTGGTGACAAGACCCAGTATGACATGTAGTATACTATTGTTTAACATGACTCTATTTATGATGACTCCATTTGTTCTCATAGCCTAGTGAGGCATCAGGAAACTCAAGTTATAACGTGTCGTTTCACACCAGCAAGTGGAGACAAGACCTCATCGTGTTGCTGCCAAGTGGGGTGTTCCAGTTGAGTTTATAACTAGTTCAGAATATCCAAACAGGCATTCGAGAAGTTTGATCAAATGAAATTCTCTTTTAATGTTTTTTTTTCAACTTTGCAATGAAAATTGCTGTTCACGAGACTATAGTGACTCGAAAAATGAGGAGTAACATAGGGTAGCCAGAGAGAGAAATCAAAGCGTCAGTGAAGGTGTTCTGCATCTGAAAAACATCAAGGAAAAATGGGAAGAAAATAGCTGTTACTTATTCCATAAATTGAAAACAGAACTGCCCTTGTCTTTATTTTGAAACACTATTTTTTAATATATAAAATAGTGGCAGTAGACTGATTTAACATGTTCTACTGAGTTCTATTGAACTCCTACTTTCAAAAAACATTCCGTTTGTTTTTGGTAAGATTTGAATGAACGGGTCTTAAGTATGTGGACGCCAAAAATTAAAATGCTACCTAAACTTTGACCAATTGTTTTAATATACATCAAACAATGTTCATTAATTCTTTTATAGTCTTTTTGACCTACCCTGTCTGCATGTTAATCATTTTCTTGTTGTGCCAATATTGTTTGCATAACAGTAGGTTGATAATTTATGTTTTTTATTAAAAGGTGTCTGTGGAAAAGAGATTTACCATGACTCTTCAGAAAATTATATTTTTAATCAGCTGTAGAAATTCATAGCACTTCCTACATATGGGACACCTTATTACAATGATCCAAACAGACCAAAGTCAACAAATAATCTTGTCTGTCTATTGTTAATTCTTAGAAGAACAAACATATGTTTTGAGTGTCATTACTGCTAAATTAGCACAAGCAATTAGCCATTCTAGGAGGATAAAATAAAAATGCAGAGCACTATAGTATAATTACTATTTGCATTTAAATTGTGTGTTATACTTTTCTAACATCATGGAGTGATAGTAAAGTCTAACACTTACTGAGTTCCTTCTGTGTCACTAAGTAAAGGGATTGTCTCAGTTAATCTTCACAACAACCCCATGATAAAGATACTATTATTATAGTATAATATTTTTCATATAAAGAAACTGAGGCTTGGAGAGACAAAATCTCTTGTGTAAATTTCTAGAAACTACTCAGCAGAAGCAAAGATTTAAATGGGGCAAGTTTGACTTTATCACCCAAGTTCTACAGAATGCTTTTATTATTAACCTGCTAATATTAGGTTTAAGTTAATTTTGACATCACAAAGTTCAATTATATCATTCATAAAGAAAATTCCATCATTCAAAGGAAATAACTCTTCAGTAAATAGTTCATGAGGTGATTGTGAAGGGAGGGACAAAGGACTTATCCAAAACAAAATATATCACTTATATTTTTCACCAACATAGCAATCATGGATATGCATAGTGGTACCCCAAAGATGACTTTTTCTTTCTTAAAGTAATTTATTTAAAGTTACTTTCTTAAAATAATTTAAAACAAAAACAACTTTGAAGGGCATGTACCATAGCTCATTAGTGTTCAAATTTCCAGGATATAAAAATATATGGAATGATGATAATGCAGAAATTGAAGGTCACATGCTATGGCCACAAAGCCTGAAACACAAGCATTCATGTATCATTTCATGGGTATTTACTGAGCGTCTACAATGTGCATTGTTCTTGGTATGAAGATACAGCAATGTCAGACAAACCTTTGCCCTCATGGAGCTTACATTTTAGTAGAGAAACAGAAAAACAAAACAAATGTTCAAGTTCTATGACGAAAAATAATGGAGGTAAATAGATAGTGATGGAGGCAATAAGATTGCAGTTTTACTAGGCGAAAAAGTGTGATGTCATAGCTTCTAGTTAGGTTAAAGTTGCATGAAGCAGAGTAGTGTAATGTCTATCTTGGCACTACCCTTATCCAAGGTGGCAAAGAAGTCTTGATTGATAGACGAACTGCATTACAGTATTAACTGATTACTCCCTGTGAATGAGTGTGTAAAACTAATAGAATTTACAAGTCTTGCTCACGTGGAGCTTACTAAAGAATTGGAAGAAATAAGATACATACATACTAGGGTAAAAGGGAGGGGAATGCATGTTTATTGCACCCATCTTGACAATGTTGTTCAATCAGCAGTGCAGAATGGAGGATCCCTGGACCCTGGGATAAGGTGGGACAAGACAGGCTTCCTGGGGGAGGAGAATATTGAGTTTAGGCTTTAAAAATGGGTAGAATTTGATTAGGCAGAGATGTGTTGTCTTTTCTAGAAGACTGTGAGCCTCCAGGGACTAGACTACACCTGTCCTTTTACTGGCCTCTTTTCATATCTATATTCCAGAAATCATCTTCTCCTGGGGAACTGTTTGAAACCATTTCCAGAGGTCTTAGGGAAGGCAGAGGTATAAGAAATGTGATGAAACAGAGTCAAACTAAAGGCAAGATGTGGAGCTTAGGTTCCTTCCAGCCACCAGATCTTAGACATGGCACCTAACCTCTCTGAGCCTCAGTATTCTCATAAAAAAGGCATAACAATAATTGCTCTGCCTCCTTCTCAGGACTAAACAGGAAGCAGTAAAGATAGGGGGTATTCTTGGTGATTGTAAAGTGCTATAAGGCACTGGGGGCTGACAGACCCTCTTGCATAAGAATAAACAACTCAAAATAGACATGTCTTACGGGGGTCTTAGAAGTCACTTCATCATTCTCTCCACCATAGTGGTGCATGCAGTTGACTCTTCTTTGCAATACCTTCTCACAAGACTTTCAGGATCAAGAGGTTCCTGGACAAGAAACAAAAGCAGAATTAACCCATTACCCAATGGATTAGGATAAAAATGGATAATAAAATAAGGTACAACTCCAAGAGGAGACATTGGAGAAGAACCAAGCTGGGTCTATAAGAAGTCGCACATGAGATGGCGCCCATACTTATGCTGCATCCAGGTGCTTGCCTCTTACCATATCCCTGAAAAGTTCACTACAATCTGGACAGTAGGGTGTATTTTATTGGGAAATTATTAGAAGAATGATTTTTCTCTTTGTTAATATATTTCTGCACTAGTAGGCTGGTTCAATAATAAATATGAGAGATCATTAAAAAAAAGTCACCGTATCCAATTCCTAAATGTTGCAGTTTATGGAACCTGAGCCTTGGGGAGGTTAAGAGACTATACTACTTACTAGTTAGTGGAAAAACCTCCTTTCAAGTTTCTAGACTCTCAATGCTCTTCCTACCATATACTATTGCTTGAGTCATAGTATCGCACCAATATTAAAGGAAAAATGCATTAAAGGGATAAAACTGCCAACTAGCTTAACTTCAGATGTACAATTACTTTTGTGGTCCCATCCCACGTCCCGTATCCTATTTGCTCTAGAGATAGTATTTTAGCCAGTGCCTGTGCGGTGTCACTACCTCCCACCACAAGCGGTTTCCATGTGGCAAGACAGTAAGACTTATAGCAGACTAAACTGAGAGAGTGTTACCTACTTAAACTGTTTTTCTGACTTAATAAGAATTTTTCATCTACAGCAAGCCATTTTAAAATATTGTCTATACACAAACAGTCACTCTGAATAATAGGTCTGCACACAGTAAATGTCACCTCCCTAAATCACACGGGACCTCGGCGAGACGGCGGGGAAGGCTCCACAGCAGTTTAAACTTCAGCCTCCCATTTATTATGGATGCGTTTATAAATCTCGGAGGGCACTTTTCCGCCTCCTGGGAAATCCAAAAACGGTGCCGTTGTTTGTCAGGGTGACTTGTCCTGAATGTTGAGGTCCTGGCCATCCTTCTTACACCCAGATCCCATTAGGTTCCAAAATGGGTCGGCCAAGGTTGCTGTCAAAGGTGCCATTTTCTCATCTTGAATGACGAGAGAAAACTGTCCCGGAAAAAAGTAGATGGGGGCTTTGAAAACTGGGGTGTGTGAAATGAATGTAGGAGCCTTCTTCCTTCCTTCCTTTCTTTCCCCCTTTTACCTTGAATAAATGATCTTCTCTACAAAAGAGCTTTGAGTTTCTCACACGAGGGAAGCAAAAGACAGCTTACACAGCAATGGCATTGAAAAACTCCTTAGCCGCTCCCATCTGTCTTGGTTAGTAGGAATACTTAGGCATTAAGTGGAGAAAAGGAGAATCCATCAATAGTTAATAACTGACCTTAAGATGGGAATTCAAAGTTCACCACAATTACACCCAAGTGTCAGAGAACACACATGGGACGTTATCAATATATTTGACTACAAGAGCCTGGGATGGCAAATTTAAATACCATCAGAAAAAGAGCTGGACATTCCTTTTAATGAGAAAATATTGTTACCATATTCAGCAGCCCATACTAAGATAGTCAAAACCAAAATTCTCAGATGAGAACGGATAGGGAAAGGTAAGCATAATCTACAAGAGCAAGTCAGAGTCAGGCTGAAATCCTATCATGTGGCCAGTTTGTAAACAAATTGTTTCCTAGGTTCAAAGGGAGACTGTATGTTACAGGTGGAAATGAGGTTAGGCAAAAGACTAAAAGAAAATATGTTTGGCCCTGGTCGGTGTGGCTCAGTTGGTTGGAGCATCATCCAGTGTACCAGAAGGTCACGGGTTCGATTCCCAGTCAGAGCACATACTTGGTTTCAGGTTCTGTCCCCCATCACAGCATGTGTGTGGGGCAACTGATTGATGTATCTCTCTCACATCAATGTTTCTATTTCTCCCTTTCTCCCTCTCTAAAATCAATGCAAAAAATAAGTGAGATTTAAAGGAAAGAAAAGAAAATAAATATAGTGTGTACCAAAAAATGTATAGACATAATTTCAATAATTATAAAGGCAGTGTTTTTTAAAATACACTTTATTTTCAAAATTGAGCTATCAGCTATTAAAGTGTGTATACATTTTTGGGGGGGCACCTTATCTGTATATTTGTGCAGAGATGCTTAACATGGATTTTCATCAGAGGAATGCAACTTAAAATCACAGTGATTTATCACTACATTAAAATGGCTAAAATTTAAAAGGCTGCCAACCCCAAATGCAGGACAACTGGAATTCTCTCATACACTGATGCTGGGATTATAAAATGATACAACCTTTGTGGAGAGCTATTTGTCACTTTCTTATAAAGTTAAACACACATATGCCTTATGACCCAGCTATTTTATTTCTTGTTATTTATTTTGAAGAAATAAAAAATCCATATGTTTATAAAGAGATTTACACAAGGATAGTCATAGTAGCTTTATCCAGAATGGCAAAACTTTAGCAACAAGTTAAATGCTCATCAAAAGGAGTGATAAACTTTTATGTCACATTCCTAGAATGGAATACTGATCAACAATAAAAAGAATAAATAAATGAATCACAGGTACTTATGAGTACATGAATCTCATAAATATGTTGAGCAAAATAAGCTGCACTTATATAAAGTTCAAGAACAGGCAAGACTAGTCAATGGGAATAGGAATCAGAATAGTGGTTTCCTCTTGGTGAGGAGGGGGTCAAAAGAAAGACATGAGAACATTTTCCAGGGAGAGAGTGATGCTTGGTGTTGGTTGTTAGCTGCATGGGTGTGTACACACAAACTCAACTTTAGACTAATTTCTGCTCATTTGATATATGTAATTATAGCTCAATTAAATAAAAAGAAAATATGTGTAGATTAAGAACTGTGAGGCTAATTATCTTCCAGGTATTTGCTGTTATAAATCCTTACTACTCAAAGGGTGGTCCACAGGGTAGCTGCGTCAACTGAGTGATGCAGGATTCAGTTCAGCCACAGCCCAGAATATGCAGTCTAGTGTAAAGCCCAGAAGAGTTATATACATTAGTCTCCCCTGGTAGGTATCAAAGTTGATAGGACTCAACCATCCATCATCACAGCCATGGTTACAAAATGAAAATGAATTATTTCTATATGTTGGAGGGGGTCTTTTTAAAAAACAAGAAGCAAGGTACAAAAATATTCTCAATGAAAGGGAAAAATGATTGCATATCCAGAACCCAGTTCTCTTTTCTTTCTTACCAATAGAACCTGGGTTTATTCTGGGCCACAATGCATCCAGCTAAAATACTCCACTTCCCTGTCTCTCTCACAACTACTGATGTAAATGAGATGTGAAGAGAATTTATTATGTGGGGATTCCTGGAAAGCCCCTTAAAGTGCTGAGTATATAGGTAGTTCACACGTTTGTCTACAACCCCCATTTCTCCTTCTGGGCAGAACATGGATGCGATGACCCGAGTGCCAACTGCCATCTTGAACAATGTGGAGCTTTTAAGGCCTACCAACCCTGGACAAAATTATGAATCTCTATTCTGTGCCAGGCTCTTCTGTTAGATACAGCTTAATCTAATTCTAAGTGGCACTGGTACGTTAAAAATAAGCAACTATTTAGATAGATTTACAAGTCTTTAACATTTCTTTCTGTCATAGCTCCTGGTTTGGAGGTTTGCCCCTTAGAATCATACAAGTTTAGAGCTGAAAGAAACTTTAGAGAACATCTAGGCAAAATGTCTCATAATATAAGTAAATCAAGAGAGAGTTTCAGTGATTTGGCCAAGACTTTGCCAGAAGCTACTTATCAAATATTCATTACTATCAACATGTATTAAATACACATTGTTATGCCTGCCAGTGAGACACTTTCCAGTATCCAGAAGGTTAGTCTTCTTTCTAGGATACCTCATGTGCCCATCAATGTATTGCCTTTCCTTGTTTAAATATATAAAGAAGTTTAGATTAATATATACTTTAATAATAAAAATATTAGGGAGAGAACCTTGTCTTTTTAAGCTCTGCCATATCTCCCATAATAAATATGGGCTGACAGAGAGTCAATGATCATTTTTATTCTGTGTGTGTGTGTGTGTGTGCGTGTGTGTGTGTGTGCGTGCGCGCGCTTCCAGGAGAGAGTGATAGTGTGAAAGCCATTTTTTAGAGAAAGCACCTCAAACTGCTGAAGGAGAATGATGCCTGACAAGCATTTCCTTTATTGAATAATCCAGTTTACAAATGCTTCCAGACAGACTGAGGGGATGTGACTAGGTTAAAAATATGACAACCACAATCAAAGCCCAGATGAAAAGTGTGCTGTGAATCATAAAAGTAGGGACGAGAAGTTTCTCCTCTATGAACTCAGCTATTTGAGTAGCTCTTCTGGTCTAGATACATAACTGTTCTCCTTTATAACAAAACCCCATTCAGGAAAAAAAGGAGAGGGTTGAATTGTTCTAAGTACTTTGCAAGATCTGCTACTTGGGTGTGTTTGGAAGATTCTAAAGCTTTGCAACCCGCGCAGGCTGACAGCTGAAAGTAAATCAAGGCAGCAGTTGGGGAAAAGGCACTTGAGTAGGCAACTTGGCTGTTTCATAGATCCTTACAGGGAATATAGGCAGGCTGGGGCATTTTTGTCTTAGCAATTACTACTGAGATTCACCATTGCAGTGATCCATGGGGATTCGCTGAAAAGGTTAATGGCATCTGTCAGATTTACAGGGTACAACAAGGAAGTTGGCACATTCCCTGGTGCGAGGTGTAATGTCACCTGTGTGGGCTGAGCAGTCCACATTCATTACCATTCATTGGCCAAACGGCCCAGGTTTTAACCAGCCTTGGAATGCAATCCATCAACAGTTGAGCATTCAGAGCAAGAAAAGTGGCAAGGGAGATTGCGAGAGAGATGACAATAGAACAAGCATACTAGTATTCCACTATCAGCTGGTGGACCTTCTGAGAAAGTTTAGAGATCAGTGCCTGCAATGAAAAGTTGAGACAGTATAAGGTCAAGGAGAAAATAAATATCCAGACCCTGTAATGCAACTCTTAAAAATAACGCCATTAATGCACCCACAGGCATCCCACTAGAGCTCTGTGTAAAGCCGTTGTTTCCCATCCATTCGTTCTACACCAAGTTTTCAAAAAGCTGTTTAGGTTTGTGTAAATATGTGGCTCTAATTGGCTTTCCAATTTCACAGCTTATCAAAGGCAGAAAGGGGGCTCACCGACATTGCAAAGACAATGAGCACATTTGATGCAATGGTCTATGATTCTCCTCAATGTTTTTAACCCACGACTGGAGAAACAGATGGTTAGGTCTTTAAGGAAGCTTAAAGCAGAAACTGAGCTTATACAAAACTGCTCAGCTATCAGATGGGGCAAATCTATTCTATCATCCCTCCACCCCCCAAATCACAACCTATCAGGGGAAGGATTTAGCGCTACAGAAAGATATTTACTAGGAAGCTTGCTGCAGAAGAGAAGGGCATGCTTTGCTAAACCAGATGCATGTTATTTTTCCTGAATCCAAGATTTATGAAAGCAGTATGCTCATATTTCTCCATATACAGTAATTGGAACTCATTATGCTAATTGTATTTCCATTATCACTAATTAACAATCAGAGTGACCTGGCCCACAGTCTAATTTGTCTTTAATCTGTTTTTGTATAGGGAGTTTTACCCTGTAATTTCAAGGTGATAATTCTATTCAGTGCAACGTTATGAATTGCAGAAGGTAACACTTTTTGGATGCTTGATGCTATCTTCTTGGAACTGTTCGGGGTAAAACGGAAAAGCAAATGGATATACTTGCATATGCCCTCTCACTGATGAAGTAGATGCTTAACCCATGACATTAGGAGGATCCTTCATAATTCTTGCTCAGATTGTATGTCTGATCAAAGTAACGGGATAGTTGCCCATACTCAAGCGGCAGCTCTCAATGTAAAATATGCAGTACTGAGTCTAAGAAGCAGTTGACATTTGCTGTCATCAAGAAGGAAAAAGGGTGTTTCTTATAACTTTTAATGATTAGTTACCACCTTATAAATATTTTCATGTGTCAAATCTCTTGTAAAGAGAAAAATAATAGGGCAGGATCATCCAGAAACTTGTTTCTCATAAAAATGAGATATCGAAGGGAGAGATGAGATATATGTATAGTACCCCCTCTCAGAGGATATGTTTATTTTTTTTTTAGCCAGGCAGATTTATAGTAGTGGGACGGTATGGGGGAAGGGAGCTGAATTTGGAGCCCAAGGTTCTGAGTTCAAGTTCACTTTCAAGGCTTAATAGAAAGCACCACTCTTCCTCTGAATTGTTGTTTCCTCATCTTTAAAACTGAGATAATACATTTGAGGTAAATCATTGGGACATCATTAAGCAGGTTTAAGAGTGAGGACTTGGGAATTAGACTGAGTTCAAATTTGGATTCCATCACATATTAGTTTTTAGCCTTAGTAAAGCCTCAGTTTTCAAAATAGTTTTAAAATCGAGCCTAACAATAGTTCTCTCTTCATATACATGTTTTGAGGTTAAACTAATCAAGATTAATCTGTATAAGATGCTTTGGCCAATCCCTGGCTCATGGTTAGCATATAACAAAGGCTAGCTCTGATTTGGGGGATGCAGTCATGTTAAAGTGCTTGGTAAACATTCAACAGGGGTTGGTGGGCTTGTGATGATTCTGATGTGTTGCTTTATCCTGGGGAGTGAAGTGAACATTACCACTTCAATCACTGATCCATTGTGAATAAAAGACTTCTCTTGGGAATGACTGAAAATCATATTGGGAGAGGGAGGGATAAAGGAGAGAGAGCACTAAGAAAAAGGCACATGAGAAATTAATTTTAGAAAATATCCCTCTACTTATTCTAAGAAAGCTCAGAAATTTCAGATCTACCTTCTCATACACTGATTTTCAATCTGAGTAAGCAATGCCCTAAATGACCTCTAGTCCTGCGGGTTCCACTAGGTCTATCTTTTTTAGCCTGATTAACATGGTTTACCTTTGGGTGTCTTTCAGAGAACCACTGAAGTAGCAACTTTGAGGTGTTTTTTAAAACAAAGCAAAAAAGAAGTGCTTCCGTGATAGTCTACTCCCGTGGCCTCCCAGCCCCCTGCAAATACTTGAGAACCAGTTGGATCACCATGCTTCTTCCACATAGAGTTTTCATATTCTCAGGAAGTCCCGTTCCTTGATTTGGCCTCTTCTTCTACTTGACAGGGAGATTTTTCCGAATCCCAAGGTCAGATATAATTGTAGCTCTATGGCTTATCCTGGTTTCACAGGCTATAAAAAATGTATTTGCTCTTCCTTGTCCGTGGTATAAATCACAGGATATCACCTAATCAACAAAATAATCTTAATCAATGCTTCACCGTCTGGCTTTCCATAACAATTCCAAATCCCTGTCGGTGTTTTCTATCTTCCCTTCTGTTAGACCAGATGGTGCTTGTTCTAGCCTCTTTGTAAAAAATCTTTTTCTGACCATAGTACTCTGTCCAAAGATCATTGTAGGAAACCCCTCCTGCTATCTGCAGCAGTGGCCCTGTCCTACCTGTTACATACTGCAGCCTTTGCCAATGACTATCACTTCTAAACCGGAGCTTTCTTCCAAAGTCACTGACTGGTGAGTCCATAATTATTTGATAACACAACCACTTTGGTCTTCACATATCCAGTGTGAGCTCTCTTCTTCAGGTAGAAGCAAAGTCCAGCTGGAGCCCTGACCGGTTTGGCTCAGTGGATAGAGCCTCGGCCTGCGGACTCAAGGGTCCCAGGTTCGATTCCGGTCAAGGGCATGTACCTTGGTTGCGGGCACATCTCCAGTAGGGGGTGTGCAGGAGGCAGCTGATTGATGCTTCTCTCTCATTGATGTTACTAGCTCTCTATCCCTCTCCCTTCCTCTCTGTAAAAAATCAATAAAATATATTTTAAAAAAAAAAGTTTAACTGGAGTCTTTCCCATAAGGCACGAAGCTCTCCAACAAGGAGAGTATGCAATCGGCACCCACCAGTAATCACGATGTCTTCTACCCTATTGTACTAAAAGGGAAAGTGGCTCTCAACCTGTGGGTCATGACCTCTTTGGCGGTCGAACAACCCTTTCACAGGGGTCGCCTAAGACCATCCTGCATATCAGATATTTACATTATGATTCATAACAGTAGCAACATTACAGTTATGAAGTAGCAACGAAAAAATTTTATGGTTGGGTCACAACATGAGGAACTGTATTTAAAGTGCCAGAAGGTTGAGAACCACTGCGTCTACACTGAAGAAGCTGGACCATTATGTTTTCCTCACATACAGCATCATCACATAATTATTTTAATCTTTCTAGAAAACTGTCTTTCATTTATCTTTCTGTATAAGCCATAAAGCACATTTAAAGAGGAAAAAACAAAATAATTGACATATCTGAGCATCAGTGGCACTGTGACTTGAAAAGAAGACAATTGGGAGTCCATTAAGCCTATGGATCGTTTTAAACAGTGATCATCAAATCTCTCCTTATCCTGTTGTGTGTGTGTGTGTGTGTGTGTGTGTATGTGTGAAAAATAGCAGCACCAACAACATTTCAAGATAGCAATACCTTCTTTATAGAAATCATTTTAGAAATCACATCCTCAAACAAGCTGGTTTTCTGGATGTTACTCTGATCTTTCTCATAATACAATGAATGGGAAACATAGCAGATACACAGAGTAGGAAGAAAGCATTGGTATCTAATTTCCAAAATATACACATCAGTCACTAAGTTGATAGATATACTAACTTGGCACCATTTTTCTATGGTATCCGAAAGAACTGCAAAATCACAGCACACAGAGACTTTGTCACAAAGGATTTTCAATTTGTTGTTTAAGAAGATAGATCTATGAGTATCCCCTTTATCCCTAATGACTACAGAATGTAAATAATCTCATTATGACCCTTTTTCATGTACATTTTATTTCTGGATGAGGTAGAATTCCTTTATTTTCTTTTTATTTATTTTTTTATCTGACCAGCAAATACAATGTGTGTTTGGTCCATTGGTTAAAATGGAGCCGAGTAAACTCAGCTTTGCTCATTGTGTGCCATCTGACCATGGATACATCAACCGTATTGTCTTTTCAGAATAGGTCTCTCACATTTCCATCCTACTACATGTAAAGGATTTCCTAGAGCACACACAATCCACGTTTAACTCTTAAAGCATCTTCCAAACCAGAACAAAAAATACAGTCATTAGGCCATTGCTAAAACTTCCCATTTTCCACTTACCGGTACTTTCATGATCATAATTCAGTTACCTACGAAAAAAAAGGCCACAAACTTTGTTTTTTTCCTCTCCAGAAATTTAGGCCAATACCATAGAATGCAAATTTTACCCCAAGCACTCTATCAGTAGAGGCTAATGTGGCTAACTTCTTCCTTGAGCCTTCAAGAAGACTTTACATAATTCTCACTTTCTGGTGAGGTTTCTAGGGTTTGGGACACTTTCAGTTCCTCCTTTTCTACTTAAGAGGAGGAATGGAAGTGTGTCATTCTGCTATTGCTGAGTGTATTACTGTTCTCCATTTGCATACTATCTCATGATTTGCATGTGGGGGCAGCCAAACTACAATCTATCACTTATTTTTGTAAATAAAGTTTTATTAGAATACAGCCACATTCAGTGGTTTCTGGACTGTTTATGACCTCTTCCTAGTTACAACAGTAGAGGTCTCCAGTTGTAATAGGAACCTTATGGCCCACAAGTCTTCAATATTATCCCTGTTCAAAAGTAATGGTTAAATTCTAACAGACAGAAATATTATCCTAGAACCCATGTTCATGTCCTTGACCTGCTTTTCAAAGTGTGAAGGTATGTTTAAATGTTCAATTAATTAATATTGCTAAAGACTGAAACTAAAATGCACACTTTCAAAACAAATTCCCAGATTGCATAAATTATGCATACATCAACCTAACCTAAGTAGGGTCCCAAGGTACCCACCTATAATTGAATCAATTAAGTTCATTGTTCTTAGGGTTAAATGGGCAATAATAAATGTAGTCAAAAGTGGTAGTTGGAGGAATAAAGTTGTAATTTCACTGAGATATTGAAGTGGTCAGAGCAAGGAATGCTACCAAATCCAGCCCATTTTTCTTCCTGGACCATATCCTCAGGTTTCTTTTCCTCTTTCCTCTTCAACTGACTCCTAAGGCCACTTTAAATCCATTTTCCTCAACTGAAAGAAGTGGAGGCTAGAGTCTCACTTTCTCAATCTCTTTTATCACTTCCTTGGTGATCATGCTTGTCAAATCATTTTGCTTCCCTGACATTAGTTGTTAAGTGATAATTTCCTACAAGTTGAATGCCCTGAGGATGCCTACATTATCTTCAGAAATCATTTCCAGGTTGAAGATCTCCATTTATAAGGCTATTGCCTTATTTTGACATCTCGCAACTATGCCTCATATAGTGGGTTGAATGTGTCCCCCAAAATATATGTGGAGGATGGGGTCTTATTTGGAATAAGAGTCTGAAAATGTAATTGAACTAAATATCTCAAGATGAGATCAGCCTAGGTTAGGGTGGACTCTAAACCTAATGACGGTGTCCAGAGAAGAGGCAGAAAAGGAGACCTAGACATACCCAGGGAAGAAGGCCATGTGAAGACAGAAGCAGAGATTGGAGTGATGTATCTGTAAGCCAAGAAACATGAAAGATTGTCAACAGGCACTAGAAGCTAAAGACGTGTAACAGATTCTCCCTCAGAGACTTCACAAAAGAACCAAGCATGACAATATCTTGGTTCTTGTCTTCTGGCCTCCAGAATTGTGAAAAAAATAAATTTCTGTTGTTTTAAGTCACCATGTTTGAAGTAATTTGTTATGAAAATCCTAGAAAATTAATACACCTAATTAAATAATTAATTCTCTATGCCATTGAAAATGGAGTATTGTTACCTGCTTTATTTTTTCTGGGGTTGATATAATATTTTGAGATTATTTGTTAAGTAATAAGTCACAGACTTTGAGGAAACACTATTTCCCCCAAAGATTCTTTTATTTTTATTTTTCACTAGAAAATAGATTTTCTCAATTAAAAATGTCTTTTGGAAAACACATCCCCAACTTCTATTATAAGCTTTTAGACTTACCTGCCAAAAAATTAGCTGTGTACCAAGATATAATTGTTTTTCAAAATCCTATTCTGGTGCATGAAACACACACTTACTTCTCAATATAGACAATTAATGCCATCTGCTTTGTTTCTGGACTCTAAAACCAAATGACTCGTGTGTTCAGGCAAACTTTCCCCTTTGGAATTAAGGTTTTAAAATAAGGTGTCTTTCTTTTCAAAAAGAGGCCAAGTAACTGGCTTTATTTTGGAATTTAAAATGCCCTGTTTATGGATGTTAACTCACATTTATAAGCAAGATTTCATCAATTATGTAATGGATTGCTAAATGTCACTCTTGTGCTTTATTCCTAGAGTAACTACAGTCTATATGCTTAGGAAAATATCATATAATTATAAAGTAATTCTATGTTCTAGTAGATTACTTAGTAATTATACTTAATACTGTAGTTCCAATAGTGATTACTATGAAAGCTCATTAGAAAAGGCAGAAATAGTCACATATGTATTCTAATTATATCTGCCACAATAGAAGTTAATGTTAATTGAAGTGATTTATAGTTATTATGGTAACTCAATTAAAAGTATATACTAGTAGTGATAACCAACCTTCAAAAGAACAAAGTGCTAAATTAGTATCAGAAAACTTAAAGGAGAGTCACCTTTGACTTTAATTCTGTTTGGTTTCCTTTGCTCAGAAAATGCTTCCACCATTCTCTTCTTATGAGCTTATTCATTTCTCTCTCCCAGCACCTAGGTCAGTGCGTGGCATGTGGAGATATTCTATAAATATGTACTAAATAAATGAATAAATTACTTGTAATATTTATTTTGGTCCATCTAAAGTTAGATGGTGAGATCTATCTAAAATTATTTGCAAATGGATTTTGAGATTCTAAATTGATGCTTTTGATATTTTAGGTTCATTGACTCCTTGGAGAATGATATAAAAGTTTCTCAGTAAAGTGTGTATAAACACAAAATTTCCCAAACACTTGCAGGCTGTTCAAGGACCCTCTGAAGCCCAATCAGAGTTAAGTTGGGAACTTGAGAAGTGGCTCTGGAGAAGAGCAGCATTTTATAAGCATTCTCTCTACCATCAGGGGCTTGGGACTAGGGATCGATGGTGGTTTGCTCTCCCAGTTTTCCCTTTCTCCATTACTTAAAGAAATATGTGGAAGATTAAATCATGGTTTCACTCTCAATTTATTTTGCTTCACATTCACTTTTAAATTAACCAGCATAAGAAATTATACAAAAGCTATCCCTTTGGTAGGAGATGACAAACAAATACACAGCCCATTAAAAAGACAAGTGTGAGATGGAAATGTTCTGGTTCACATGAGATATTCAGCCCTGTTACTGACACTTTGCTTGTCACACATTCCCAAATGCAGATGCCAGTAAGATGTCACTAGTGGTAAATCATCACCCAAAATGATGGCCCAATGGCCTACACCAGCGGTTCTCAACCTGTGGGTCGCGACCCCTTTGGCGGTCGAAAGACCCTTTCACAGGGGTCGCCTAAGACCATCCTGCATATCAGATATTTACATTACGATTCATAACAGTAGCAACATTACAGTTATGAAGTAGCAACAAAAATAATTTTATGGTTGGGTTACAACATGAGAAACTGTATTTAAAGGGCCAGAAGGTTGAGAACCACTGGCCTACACAATCCTGGGTCAGAGACTGAGTGGACCTTGGAAAGGCCAGACAGAGACAATGTCCTTGAAAAGCTTACAATTTCACTCAAGAAACAACAGTCAAGCTCAGACAATAACACATAAAAGCATCGAAGTACAAAAATCATAAATGCTATTGAATCCAGAGAAAAGCCACGTTGAGGATCAAAGCAGTTGGTCAACTTCTGAGCTAAGGTGGCAAAGAAATATAATCTGCTTTATGTCCCCCAACTTTGTTTCAATGTAGACCTAAGAGTGTGAATTTGGACAAGAATAAAAAGATTATAAAGGTCCTACTGATATCTGAGTTACAAAAGCCTAAGAGCAAACAATATTGGTACCAGGAGGTCTAAAAACCTTATATATTTTGGAATTTCTCTGAAGATCCAAATACCTGGAACCTCAAAGCATTTCTCATGACCTTTCCCCTGCATCTTTGCGTATGACTGGGGTGGGCCTAAACTCGAGTTCTGAGAGAGTTAACCTAGAACAGTACATGCCTGTCATGTTATTCATTGTATCAACTGGGGATTTATTCCCAGTCCCTATTTTTCAACGATACAGAACATTTCCTGCATCTTTGCTAATCTGCATAATCACTTGTCAAGATGAGTGATTTCTATCCACTTGTCAATGTTGCTGCTTTTTTTAAAACATTACCTGAGAAATTGGTTTAACATATTTTAACTGACATACTTTTCTATGCAACCGGATGCCATGGATAGATCTACTCAATAGTCATTTCTTTCTTCCCCCACTCCCTAAATGAATTCAGTGCTCATGAAATGAGCTGAATTTCCCTAGAGAATTAAATTCATTCCATTCCTGCCTCACAGATATGGCTGATACCTGGAGACACAGATATCCTGACTGAAACTCTTTCATTGTACTGAGGAAAGCTATTCTAAGATGGAAGAGAAGTCTGTTCCTAGTGATGGGTGTGCTGTTTAAAATGTCTTTTCATCCCAAGTAGAATCTATACTAATTAAAGGGTAATATGCTAATTAGAGTGGATGTCTTCCAGATGACCTTCCAGACGTCCTCCAGACAAAGCCACAGTGGCTGCGAAGGGCCCAGGCTCAGGCTGGCAGTGGCAGCAGCAGCGGGGTAATGGGGGTGGGGCGGTGCCTTCCCGCAGAGGGAGGCCAGACTGTGGCTTAGGCCAGGGCTGAGGCAGAGGCGATTAGGGGCGATCAGGCCGGCAGGGGGGCAAGTTAGGGGCAATCAGGCCAGCAGGGGGGCAAGTTAGGGTCAATCAGGCTGGCAGGGGGGCAAGTTAGGGGCAATCAGGCCAGCAGGGGAGCAAGGTAGGAGCAATCAGGTCGGCAGGGGAGCAAGGTAGGGGTGATCGCAAAGGCAGGGGGGCAGGTTAGGGGCGATTAGGCCAGCAGGCAGAGGCAGTTAGGGACGATCATGCAGGCAGAGGGGTTAGGGGTCGATCAGGCAGGCAGATAGGCGAGCGGTTAGGAGTCAGTGGTCCTGGATTGCAAGAGGGATGTCCCCCAAGGGGTCCCAGATTGGAGAGGGTGCAGGCCAGGCTGAGGGACAACCCCCCCCCCCCCCCCGCAAGTGTACGAATTTCGTGCACCGGGCCTCTAGTATTTTATAAAAACCTTTCACCTATGAAACATCAAAATATTAGAGAAAATAATTGATATTAGCCAATGTTCTTAAAATGTTTATGGCCATTACTCAGCCCAATGGTGAATCAAAAGGGTCTGAATTTGGTAAGTCAAATTCAAAGGTACTTTCTTGTCATTTGACAATGAGAGAGATGCATGAGTTACAGTCACTGACTGGTATTAGCATTGGAATTATAGACCAAATTCAAATACATTGCTCTTCCTTGTATTTTCTGTTTTCATGTTGGAAGTCTTAAAGTTTTATTTACCCATGTTGGTTCTAATTTTAAATTCCCTAGGGCTTGAAGAATACATGCAAAATTTTTCATATATATAGATAGATAGATAGGTAGATAGATGCAAAATATCTCATGCAGGGGGAAAAAACCCACCCAGTAGCATCTACCCTTCTTCACTTGATCCTCCCCCAAGATAAAATCAATTAACTTCCCCCAACCATAGCTCTTATCTACCCTGATAAGAGGCACATCTAAAGGAATCCAAATAAAACATGCAAGTAGTTCCTCCTGTTCTGTAGGTTAAATCAGATTTGGGAAATTTGGTGAGTCCTGAATAGTCAGACAGTATTTTCTAAAACTGATCCAAGCAGTTACATTTGATTTCTAAATGCATGACAAAGATTTTCTGTTTTTAGGTTTAAAACTGTTATTAAGTTAAAGTACATGCTTCATTTAAAAAAAAAAATCTTTCTCTTTCTCCCTCGATTCAGTTTTACATGTAAGATGATTTACACAGTGATAGACGTTTTCTGAATTAAATTATTCAATAAATGCTCATTAGCACTTAGTTGGTGTTAGGCTGAATTCTTGGCCCTGGAGGTGGAGCAGGAAACATAATCAAGACGGCAGAGTCTGAGGAATAGAACCGTATGAATGACAAGACCTGCCCAGCAACGCTTCCTGAAAAACCCATAGCCTTTGTTTCCCAGGCCAAAGAAGATACAAATTCTTGAGGCCCATTTATCAAACTAGAAGTCTTAGGTGAAATAGCTTCCTTGCATGTCTTATTTTATCTGAGAAAATCTACATCCTCATGCACATTAAAAGTTCTTTCTGGCATCATCACTTAAATATTTTTAAATTTAAGTTTAAATTAAAAAATATATATAAACATATTTTTATATATAAATATATATAGAGAGAGAACACATAAAAGTATTTAATCAAACACTGTTTTCACTTTTTATGCTAGCACATAGAGAATTGTTTCATTCTTTCTTAAAGCTGCATATTATGTCATTATATAGACATACCATGAATATTTGTCCATCCCTTATTGATGGATTTTTTAAGTTTTTCCCTCTAGCCTTTTGCAATTAAAACACCACCAAAATGAATAAACTTGTGCCTATGTCATTTCTTATGTATGTAAGTATGTCTGTAAAATAGATTACCGTAAGTGCAATTTCTGGGTCAATGGGTATACTCATATGTAATTTTGATACATATTGCTAAATTTCTCCCATAGACTTATATTTGCTTACATACATACCATTATGTTTCTATACAGCCTTACTAAAGAGTATGTTGTCAAACTTTTAGATTTTTGTCATTCTGGTGAGTAAAATGTTACAACAAGGTAGTTTTTCTAAAATATATTTTTTATTGATTTCAGAGAGGAAGGGAGAGGGAGAGAGAAGATAGAAATATCAATGATGAGAAAGAATCATTGATTGGCTACCCCCTGGGGATCGAGCTCAACCTGGGCATGTGCCCTGACTGGGAATCAAACCCTGATCTCCTGTTTTATAGATTGACACTCAACCACTGAGCCAAGCGGGCCAGCAACAGGGTAGTTTTAATGTGCATTTTTCTTTTTGTAAGAAACGTTAAATATCTCTTTGAACATTTAAGAGATACTTGTGTTTAACTTTCAAGGAACTTTCTGTTTTACTTTTGATAAATTTTCTTCTTCCGCGGTAAACATTCTCTTAATTTTTAGGAGCCCTTAAAATTAGAAAAAAAAAATTCTTTTATTTTTCACAGTGGCTGCACCATTTTACATTCCTACCAGTAATGTATGAGGTTCTCAATTTCTTAACATCTCACAACATTTGTCCCCGCTCCCCACCCCATTTTCCAATTGTTTGTTTGGTTTCTTGTTTCATTCTGTTTTGTTTAATAGCCATCCTAGTAGGTATGGAGTAGTATCTCATTGTGGCTTTGGTTTGCATTTGCCCAGTGGCTAATGATGTTGAGCATCTTTTCATGTTTGTTGGTTATAACATATCTTTTGGGGAGATAAGGTCTATTCAAATGCTTTCCTACTTTTTAGTTGGGTTGTTTATATTTTTGTTATTGAGTTATAGGAGTTTTCTTATGTTTTCCAGGCACTAAACCCTTATCATATATATATATATGCAAATATTTTCCCCCATTCTGTAGGTTGTATTTTAACTTCTTTGATAGTGTTTTTTGAAGACCAAAACATAAAACACAAAAAATTTATCCTTTGTTTTCTCCTAGGAGTTCCAGTTCTTGTACTTTGGACATTGATCAATTTTTAGTTGAATTTGAAGTAGGAGTCCAATTTCATTCTCCCACCAGTAGATATCCAGTTGATCCACCACCATTTGCTAAAGAAACTATTCTCTCCCCTTTGAATGTGTTGGCACCCTTGTCAAAAGTCAATTGTCCATAGATTTATGGGTTTATTTCTGGACTCATTGGTCTCTATGTCTATCTTTATGCCAGTACCACACTCTTTTGATTATTGCAGCTTTGTTGTTTTAAAATCTAGAAGTCCTAGTTCTCCAACTTTGATCTTCTTTTTCAATAATGTGTTGGCTCTTCAGGGCCCCCTATAATACCATATGACTTTGAGTATCATCCTTTCCATTTCTGCATTAAAAGGCTAATGAAATTCTGGTAAAGATTGTATTAAATCTGTAGCTCATTTTGAAGAGTATTGCCATCGTAACAATATTATGTCTTCCAATCCATAAATTAAAATCTTCTATAATTCTTTTTACCAATGTTTTCTGGTTGTTAGGGTACAAGTCTTTTACTTTCCTTGTTAAATTTGTTTCTATGTATTTTATTCTTTGTAGGGGCATGGCTAAATTAATTAATTTTTACATTACATAACAAATTATCAAGATCTTTTATGGATTTTTTATTTTGAGTCATATTTAGAAATGTCTGATCAACTTTTAAGATTATAAAGAAATTTCCCCATGTTATTTTCTATAAATCTTATGGCTTTATTATTACAATTTAAATCTCCAATCCACTTGGAATTCATCTTAGTTATAGGGTATAATGTATAGGTCCAAGTTATTTTTCTCATTTGACTTTTTAATTGCTCTAAAATCACTTATATAGTTCTCTTTTCCGTACTGATTTAATATGCCACCTTTAATCATATATTAAATCTATATCTGTTTGGATATTTAACTGGGACTTTCTATTTGGCTTGTTGGTTTATCTGTCTAATCATACCTCACCATCACACTATTTTGATTTTTGAATCTACTTAATATGTTTTGACATTTGGTGGGCTAGTCTGCTCTCATGGTTCTTTTTCACAGCTTTTATTGTTATTCTTGTTGTTTGTTCATTTTTTCACATAAACGTTAGAGTTGGCTAGTACAGTTAAAAGAAAACCTTGCATCATTTTTACTGGGATCACATTCAATTTAAAAATTAACTTAGAAAATTTACATTTTATGATTTGGAATCTTTCCAGTCAAGAATATGCTATGCTTTCTGGTTTGCTCAAGTCTTCTATGGAGGCTGAGTAATACTTAAAATGTGTCTTCATAAAAGATTGGATTATATCTTGTTATTTTTATTCCTTGGTATTTTTATCTTACTCATTACTCTTATAAATGAGACCTTTTCTTTCTGTCTTCTAACAGGTTTTTGTTTGAAATCAGTCTTATTCATGAGAGCTGCAATAAGTATCTACTCTCAAGAAGGGATTGGTAAATAATTGCTAACTCTTACAGTTTTGCCTACAAAGTTGTAATTTAAATAATAGATTTAATGCCAATATAAAATTTATCCCTTACTGTAATTATAATTTATGCTCTAGACTTGAAATCATAAGGTTTAAAAATGATAAATGGATGACAGTGAAACAATAATGTTCTATAATATCTGTCTTGTATATTATTTAACTTTAGCACTAACGTATTATATATATAATTTATGTACATGTGAATATGCATATGTGTGTACACATACATACATATATCTACCTACATGTACAAAGCCTACACATGTGTTTCTAGAGCAAACTATCTTTGAATTAATGTTCCTTTTGTTTTTACTGATAGATGTATAATATGTCATTTTAAAATTACATTTGTGGAGCAAGGACTGCTTTGGAAATAACTTTGAATCCTGAATCATGAAGACTTTCTTCAGCTGTGTATTTTATCAGCAATTGTCTTTTATTTCTGCATCAACTCATGGTATAAACTAGATACTTTTTGACTTTCAAAGAAATGGCTGATTTGTGTCATTCATCCTGCAGTCTTCATGACAAATTTTGTTTATTCTCTTTCTGAGTAATGCCAGCTTCACTTTGTATTCTTCTTAAAGATATGTGGCTTTTCTAAGCAAAGAGGAAATAGGCAGAGTAATTGTTTCAGAACAGATTTGCTTGCCACTGTGGACTCATATCACACACAAAATCTGGAATTCAGAAGTTCAGTATGGCCCTCCAACAAAGACAGCTTTATTTGTTTGTTTGTTTGTTTCTTACTTTCTTTACTTATTTTATTTATTTGTAGTCACCAAACCAGCTCAAAAGCTGTAAAATATAACTTGGCATATATTTATGTATCTATACATATATGTATATAGATATAAGCAGTTTAAAAATTAAGCAGAATTATGTGCAACACAAATAAGCATGCAATAAATATTTGGTAGAAAAGTAAATAAGTGAATTAATGATTCAATAAAAAGATACACTTTCCAAAATCCATTTTTAAAATATTTTAATTGGGCTTTTTTTTTTATCAACATAAAGCACTTCTACCCACTTCTTCTAATAAAATCAGAGAGGACAGGAGCTGTGCCATCCACCAGTATTAGCCTTTAGGGTTTCCACATGTCTCTCTCTCCCGTTCTGTTTGTTGACCATGATGGATGATACTCCCATTTGGTTATGCTCTCTTTGATGTGATGCATCCTGCAATATCCAAGAAGAAATTCTCAAATCCTGGCGGCAGTGGAAGCAACAAACTGATGGAAGAACATTTGGAATGATGGATTGGATCAGAGTGGTGGTGGTCAAAGAACAGTCGTCAAACTTTCACTCGCTGCAGGAAGAAGGCATGGCCCTAGGTTGGCAAGCACGTAGTAAACTTTGCGATGCCATAGTGGGGAAATAGAGGCTAGATCTCTTAGTCAAGAGGAATATTATCAATGTCTACTTCACATTTTCGCTGAGAAGGAGTCAAGGAATCAGTGCAGTCATGGTCCTTGACCCTCAAAAATTCAAATCTAATTAAGAAAACTGTAACAGACTTAGACAAAAATGTATAGAAAATATATATAATTTTTAAAAGGTGGAATTCTATCAACCCATAGTTATTCAGAGATAAAAATCTTACTAAGACATTGAAAAGTAGAGACACATTAGGCACTGACTTTCATGGCACAGTTGTAACTGAATGACTAAGAACCCTGAGGTTCATGGTTTCTGTTTGTCTTCTGAGAACAGCCAGTATCCCTCCAAAGTTTTGTCGGGGTACTAACCAACATCTCCGGAGCACTTACTGTTCACAGGCACTGCACCAATCATGGAACATACATCATCTCATTAACCTCAAAACAGCTGTAGGGAATACTTCCAATTATCCCTATTTTTTAAATGAGGAAACAAAGGCAAAGAAAGACTCAGAACATTGGACACCAGTCGATGTTTGATGTGGGACTTGAACCTCAGCTCTCTGTTTTAGAATCTAAACTCTTAGTTATTATTTAACTTTTTTTTTTTCTGGAATGAAGTTGAGGACGTTTAAGCAAGATGAGACAGATAAGGGAACTTTCACCTGAGAGCAATTTATTTTTTTTTCTCACACCCAGTGGAAATATCTTCCTCACCTCCTCCCTCATTCAAAAAGCCCTAACACAAACTGCAACAAAACCATTTCATCACAACAACCTGCACCCTCTAGGTTAATTCTCTTGCATGCCTGCTCTAAGAAGCACACAATGGTGGGCTATGAAAGAGGGGATCAGCTTCCCCGGGGCAGCTATAAGGACGCTGCATGCCAGGGCTTGGAGGTCAACCGAAAGGCTGTCCCTGAAAAGCAGAGATGACTGATGGCCTGAATGCACAAGGGGCTCTGGAATGCTCTTTTATCTTAAGTCCCAGTGCTCTCCCAGCCCCCAGCCCTCCATTCCTCCCATACCTTGTTTCCCACCCCTCATGCCTACGGATATATATGCTTCTTCCTGGCTTTGATTAGCTTGCCCCACAACCAACCTCCACTCTGCTTCCCTGTCCTCCTTAAGAGCCAAGAAGGCTCCGACATGAGGGAGGCACTCCATCATCATGATGGGAAGTGTCAGGTGCACAAGACAAATGCAAATTTCATGGCACCACTGCCTCATTCAGCCAAGTTTTATGAGACTGAGAAAACTTGGAACCTTATGCTGTGGGGCCATTTGGTTGGCAGAGAGCAGAAGAGACTTTATCCAACGCCGTCTGTTGGCAGCTCTGGTGCTAGATTTATACAGAGAGGTGGAGATGGCTCTGGCTATCGAGCTTGCTGCTCAGCCAGCTGGGGGCCTCTCAAGTGAGGGAAGAGTAATGGCATGAATCCTGGGAGCGAGCGTTCCACCTAAGCGCTCCCAGTGGCATCTTCAGGGCCCTACCTCAGGCTAGAGAGGCAGACCCGGATGAGACTGGCCCCATGCACAGAGGCAGAGCATTCCCCAAATGTCTAAGCACTCTTCTCCAGTGCCCGCCACACTCATAAAACCTGGCATCCACAGGAAAGCTGGAGCTGGAAAATAATGTCTCTGTTGAGAAACAAAATCTGTTTTGTTATTTGTTTTTGTCTGAGTTTGCGGTTTGTTTTTTATTATATAGGACGTTGCTCCATCTGCCTCCAAATGGAGCCTGGGGGAGTGTCCACTTGAGAGGAAAAGTTTGACACAGGCTGTGACATAATGGCAAAAATGGCCAGTTCTGGAGCCAGACTGGCTAAGTTTGCATCCAACCTTCTTTCCTTACCAGCTGTGTGTGACCTTGGCCAATTTTTATCCTCTTTATATCTCAGGCGTCTCTCTGTAAAGAAGGCGTAATAATAACAGTACTTACCTCATAATGTATTGGGCAGATTAAGTTAATAAAATGTAAAAATATAACACTTTTAGAGTAGGGCCTGGCCAATGGTAACTTCTCAATGAAGTTTGGCTATTATTTTGGCACATGTACTTTCCCGCTTCTTGCACAGTTTGGTTTTCCAACTTACAGTTCTCAAGTTGAAAACTTGTGATCATGATGAGACATTTCAAAAGGGATCCTCAACTCTGCCTGGAGGTTTGCCTTGACTACCAGGTAGCACCCTGATGAACTCTGCTCCAGAGTCTACGCTGTCAGATGGCAGGCCTGAGGAGGAAGAGAGAAATGTGAGTAGCTCTGTCATCTTTTTTGGGAATTACACAAACCTGTCATCTCCTCTTCACGGATAGAGTAGATCTGTGATTGGAGGGGGAAAAATAATCATAATCATCTATTCTGATCCTCAGATATACAATAGTAGCTGAGATAAAGACCAGTTCTTCTAAAGTGGAGTAGAATTCTTTGTGGAGAGAATGCTAGATCTTGAGGACCTTGGAAATTATTGGGAAATGAGGAAATCGGTGTCTAAAATGAGGTTGATCTATGGTCCCCAGCCAGACAAAAGAGTCAAGATGAAAATTCAAACTCTAGACTTTTAATTCAGTGCTCCTGTATTGCAGTGGTTCTCCAGGTAGTCCTTGCAGGAGCTTCTGCCACATTCCAAAATTTTCTTCACCAGAATCCCCTGCACATCCCTTCAGAGCCTCTCTAGGTACCATCTCTGTACTTGGTCAGTAATTAAGGGAGAAATCTGAGGAGGCTATTCAAATTTGTATGTTAGACACTGAGCTAGGTATTTTGATGCTACAGAAGAGCATTGACCACCATCCCTGCTCTCCAAACACCTAATAACCTAATTGGCCAAACATCATCGAAGGGCCAGTGGTGTAGGGCGGGGTGGACAAGGGCAATATTTGAGACCTTGACAGAGGTGGGAGTAGGGAGGCTATTTGAGCAAATTGGACCTATGTTTATTTAGCCTTCTTCAACATAACCTATGGAGTTAATGCTTTAGTAGCTTCTATGCACTAAAAATCTATTATGATTTTCATGCTATGTATTATGAAAAGAATCTTCAGGAAGGCTCCTACCTTCTTTAGCCCAAAGATTGTTTTAGCTCTGTGCCTTAAACAACAACAACAATAACAGTAATAATGATCAGGGTGGTTCTCATTGGTTGAACACCAACTCTGCACCAGACCTGTAAGTGAGCACTCTGAGTTAACAGAGATGCATTATGTTGCAGAGTTCAGAGGGAGCCCTGTCTTTCATGCGTTTTGGAGTTCCGTGCAGGGAGGTCTCTTGTTTAGCCTTGCTGAACTCCCAACCGAGGAGGGGGCTTGCCTCAGGAGTCCCAAATGAGTGATACAAAGCACAATTCATAAGCTTGTCCTACAACTTCCTGAGGAAAGAGCCTTCCAGAACTCACACACCAAATAAAATAGTTAAGGGGAAAATGAGGGGAAAAATGTGTTTTTTTAATCAATTATACTTTTAAATGATTTTCTTCACAGGATTTATTAGAACAAGAAGAAAACCCCCTAAAGTTCTGAAGAAATATTAACATAACATGCCTGTAACTCATGCTGTGTTTAATGAGAGGTGCTGTTTTTCCTGCCATGGGGGCCATAGCCCAATGAGTGATGGCTCTGAAAAGGGTCACATACATATTCATCAAATTCGACATGCACATGTAAACTGGTCTTAATAGGCCATGACAGCAGAAGTTGTGTCAGGCAAATAGCCGCACTTGTGCTCCTTCCCTCAACTGGCATATTTAGCCATTAACGCTCTGGTATCCATGGATGAAATATTAGCTTGTTCACTTAAGACCATTAGTTGTTGTTGATTCTCAGTGGCCACTGAGGGAAGGGAGGATCTCAGCTACTTTATTAGGGGTGAAGCAGAAGCTTCAAGATACTCATTTTACCTTAATGGTGCCATTAATACCATGCTGTTCCCTGAACCTGGAGCCCAGAAGTTGCATGCAAAGTGTTCTGACCAAGATTGACATTGCACCCAGTCGAAGTGGAAGGCGATGCTTCTGGCTCCTGCTCTGTCACTCTCGCAGATGGAATGGGGTTTAAAACTTTTTCTTAATATGTTTCAAAGCAAGATTCCTTTTACTCAAGTGTCAAGCAGTTGAAGGTTGTGGAGGCATGCATGGTTGCTTAAGCAGACATTAGCAGCAAATATGAACTCTTCTAAGATTCTCTAAGGTTATCTCATGAATACCTTGATAAGCTTACAAGTGAATTAAATTTTCATGAAGTAAATAAAACTACAATTGATCCATGAAAAAAGACTATCAAGAAAGTACAGTGAGAGGTTTATGCAATGGAGAGGTTTCCATGCAACACAGGACCTTAAAGCCCATTTTTTTAAGACACTCAGATCCTGAGTTGGGTTGATAAATTGTTTTATTGTAGCCATCTGGAGGCCCCTGGCTACCTAAAATGTCAACTTCTGGATACCTATATTTGGTTAAACACAAGTATCTTTAATTAACCATGGACATTTGGCCTCCTCTGTCAGTCAGGTTTCTTCTTGGATTGAATTGGTGTTTTGTTCTACTTTCTGTAAAATAAACAGCTATGCATTTGAATTGCCTAAAGATTTGGTCTAACCAAAGCAATTTGGGTCATGGCTATGTTTAAGTAACCTTTTTAAATAAGAGTTTCATTGCCTGAAAACGAATCTATCATTCATATTGAATCACATTTGATTATTGCCCTTTCCCCACCTCATCCTCATTTTTTTTTCCTGTCTCTTCACCAAGTTAATGATTGATCTTTGGGAAAAAATGTTTTGCCCTTTATTAAAAAAGAAAAAAAAGAGTTCTCAGGCTTCACAAACTTAAACTAGAATCAAATTTATCTGCCAAGAAAGTAACCAGCATAGTAAACTACTTTATCTATATATATAAAAGGCTAATATACAAAGTATGCTCTTGGGAGTTCGACCGGGAGAACAGGAATTTTATTGCTTGCTATGATGTGCACTGACCACCAGAGGGTGGTGCAGAACATGGCGGGCAACCAGCGGTGATGGAGGCGGGGAGGTGGTTGGGGGAGGTGGGGAACCTGATTGGCCCTGATCACCGGCCAGACTTGGGGACCCTACCCATGCCTAATTTTCATGCACCAGGCCTCTAGTCCAATGGTCGCCAACCTTTTGGACCTCACAGACCACCAGTGGTCCGCAGACCACTGGTTGGAGACTGCTGCTCTAGTCCATTAATAAATTACACTATATGTGAGGAAATATGTCCAAAGAGCAATTAGTTGAATAACTTCACTGCTATTTGGCTCTTTCTTGTGAACATATTTTCTTGGACAGAAGGAAGTACACATACAATGCCTTCTCTTAATTTTCCCATGATCAGTTGTGAATGAGGAACACATGAGATCCAAGTTATATACATACTTTCCAAGATAGATATGTCAAAGCAATTCTTGGCTTTTCAAAAGAAATGTGTTTGCCCTCATTTTCAGACGGGATGTGCCAGGGCTGACCAGCAGACCCTGAGTGATGGATGAATGATTACTCTGACACAGGATCCCTGTGAAAGAGTGGGCTAAGGGACTGCCTGGCTAAAGGAACCAGACAGCCCTGATCACCTGCCTCTTCAGGCTTTTATTGTAACAGCAGTTTGAGATAAAATTTATCTTTTAGATATAATCAGTAGGGTAAGTAATCTTGGGAGGACATATGTGTCTGCAGCGTCCTTTAAGCAAAGACACCTAAAGATTAAGCATAAAGATTCTGATAAACACCCTGGGGGCTCAGACTTGTTTGGAAAAGTCAAGGCAGGGTCTGCCACCTTCGGCAAGGACCCCCTAGAGGCCCCCAACCTTTCGTAGATTCCTCCTTACAGACTTTCCAACCAAGTCTCCTATGCTCCCCCACAAGGATGTCTTGGGATAAGATAATTTAGGAGAGAATATGATTACCACGGGCCAGCTCTTCAATATATTAGTGGGCTCAAAACAATTTATCCGAATGTTGCATTACAATGTAATGTTTTTAATGCCCACATCCCATATATTTAGGAGTTGTTAGTGATTTTACATGTTTTGAGATAGTCTCAATTGAAAAGATTATTGCCATGTGTATGGTGATGTGTTGTGTGTTCATTATTTTTCCAGTTCTGGCTTTAGCTCCAAGACTACTGTTGCCAAAGAACATAGTACACAATGTGCTTGCTTTCTGCTTTGTTTTAGAAAGAGAAAGACCTTCGTTTCTAACTATTTTAATTACATTTCAGTGCAATTAAGGAACACATCCCTAGAAAGCATGGTGGTTTCAATGACTGGTGAGTGGAGAGAGGAAGTGCAGGGCCAGCTCTCTTTGGCACCGCTGCCCATCACGAAGAGTCAGGAATGACTGGTGCACTTGGCTGATGCAGAAAAATGCCATCTGGTATAGATTTCCTTTCAACTCATTGGGAGGAATTCAGGTTCATGGGCAATAATTGAAAGCTGTTGTCTTTGGGGTGGTATTTTATTTAGCTCTTTTTTTCCTAGTTAGCTTCTGGAAACCAGGCTAGCTGAGCTAACACACATCTACTTATTCTACCTGTACTCACCCTCCTGACAAATGCCCCTTAAGCTGAGAGTGTGCACCCATAAATAATGTGCAGTTTGCATTTATTCTGCTCCAAAGTGCCGTAAACATCAAGGCCTACTTATCGGAGGTGTATGCCTGGTAACAGAGGGTCATTGAGAACTAGGGCCAAATGAATTGAAGTAAGAGAAATGAATGGTGCTGCCGGCCATAACCGAACGCTGGGTCTGAATTGAGGCCACTCAAAGTAGATCACATATGACTTTAATCCACTGCTCTGCCCAGCTTTCTCGGGGGATAAATCTGTCTCCAGTTTTTATTTACATATTATCATTTTACCGTATGTCACTGTCATAGTTTCAGACTTGAGTAAATCCACATTTAAATAGCGATTTGTCTCCTTTTGATAGTAAATATTCTCCTAAGTGGTGGTTAGGATTAAAGGGAATTTGTCGACAATAGGTAAAGGGGGCTATTCAGGATTAAATGAAATTATACACTCAGCCAAGAGAGCCTTCAGTGGGAAGCTCAGTCCGGCAGGTGCCGGTTGTCCCACAAATTCTGCCTTTGAAAGTACAGTGATAATTCCCTGAAAGGAGCAAAAGAAAGGGAGGGGGTGGAGAAACAACACAGACAAATGTTCTCAGCTCTCCAGACTCCCTGGGAGGGGGCAAATCCTGCCTGAAACAGCCCTCAAGACGCCACCACTTAAAGGTTAGTAAAGAGCTCTTTTGAGGTGACATTTAAACCTTTAATAGCTCCCAGCCAGTTTGGGCAGGAATAATTTCCCCTCGCTGGAGGCCCGGAGCTGGGCACTGCTCAGTTACCTGTCTGCAGAGGATGCGAGGGTGTGGATGAAACCCAAGGAGGGTGATTTGGGAGCAGGGGGTGGAGCCCGCCAGTGTCTGCTGGCCTTGCCCTCCCACCCTAATTGCACCAAAGGATGAAAAAGCTTCAGGTTACACATTAGGCCCTTGCTGAGATTAGTAATTGTAATATCAGTTTCCCCCAAACAGCCTGACAGAACGGCTGGGGAAGCAGAGGTGACTCAAAGTTTAGTAAGTCTTGGGGAAAGTTTACTGGCTCCTGCTGCTTTCTGGCTCACAAATTTGGCCTTTCTACTCCCCGGCACTGGCCACAAACAGTAGGAACCCTTTTCAATCACTATTAGCAACACTTCATTTCTGTCATATTTGACCCTTGGCAAACTGCAACTCAGCTCAGAACATTCTTTCCAGAAAGGAACCAGACATCCTTCAGCTAGAAACGATTTACTATGGGACACGGAGCTGGATGCCTTTGTGGTCCCCCTGGAGTGACTCAGCCCATTTAGATGAATTGTCCCTTTGCACAGCGGGGGACTTCCTGAGAGACAGCAAGACCGGGGGCCAGCCCTGGACCTACCGACTTGTCATCCTGCCTCGCTGCTCTGAGCCAGGATCTTTGGAACGTCCTGGCTGCCCAAGCACCATGTTTTGTGGCTTTGCTTGAAAGCAAGGCATATGTTACACAGTTGAGAACAGCCACTTTCTCCTCCACATGAGGGCCATGGGATGGTTCCCTTTAGTCTTTTCTCATGTTTAATTTGCCTAACACAAAAGAAACACACTAACCAAAATACTAGAGGACTGAAGATTGCTTACATCAGCTAAAGGCACATGCACCCACCTTTTCTCTACCTATTGCAGGAGAGAGCATTTGGGACTTTTAGCTTATTGTTTCCTCTCACCCAACTGTCTTTCATGGGAATTTCTAAGCAGGGCAAAGAGGACTGTGACACAGTCATCCTCTATACCATCGGGGGATCTCTCATTGTAATTAATATTAATCTTATTTTGGTAAAGGGGAACTGTTATTTAATGGTACAGAGTGCTTGTGATGGATAATGAAAAAGTTTTATATTGATAGTGGTGATGTTTCTACAACATGGTGAATGCATTTAATGTCACTGGATTATATCCTTATGGATAGTTAAAATGATAAGTTGTAAGGTTTGTATAGTTACCACAATAAATATATTAATCTAAGTCAGTGGTCGGCAAACTCATTAGTCAACAGAGCCAAATATCAACAGTACAACGATTGAAATTTCTTTTGAGAGCCAAATTTTTTAAACTTAAACTATATAGGTAGGTACATTGTTATTAACTTAATTAGGGTACTCCTAAGGCTTAGGAAGAGCCACATTCAAGGGGCCAAAGAGCCGCATGTGGCTCGAGAGCCACAGTTTGCCGACCACGGATCTAAGTTAATAATTAATAATGGTCAATTCAGAGTAAAAATGGCTAAAATGTCTGATCTGTGCTTTCTATCTTAGCATCTTCTTCTCAGATGCAGTGTCCACCGGTGGACCAACCATACTATGGAATGTTAAGCCCAGCACAAAGCACAAATCTTGCCCTGTTTCACATAAAACTGGAAGCAGAGATGGACAAGCCAGAGTTAGAGTACACATAACAGGGCGGAAACTGGGATAACCCACTAAGCACATCACTTCATGGGCGTGAAATACTCAGATGGTTATAGGGCTGCAAATTAGTAACAAGATGGTCCCAGGTAAAAATGATGGAAACTGTCTTCTCCCAGTGACCCACAGACATTTAAAGAGGCAGGAGATATGGATTTCCAGAAAACCACATATATTTGGGGGAAAATAGGGGTCACTCTCCAGAGGCTTTGATCTATTAGTTGGCATTTCACAGAAGGCGGCCAGACTGTGTTGACTCGACAACAGCAGTGCAAGCTGGGACCAATTAATTTACACGGCTTCATGCGGGAAAGGCAGCAAAGCCTGATACGTCCATTGCTGGTCTTAGCAAAAATAATTGCAAAATGTTAAAATGGTTTATAAATGTATGAAATTAACAAGTGATTTGATCTTCCGTAACCACCCAAATCCATTGAACAAATGTTTGGGAATTCCCCTGGTCAGTCTTTGTGATCCTGTGTTTTCTGCACTAAAGACATAGTAAAACTGGAAATCTGAGCTATAATTTCCTCCCTTCCCCCACATAAGCATTTAAGCATTGGACTGATTTTAGGCCTTAAATTATCATTGACTTTAAAGTCATTCATTAATGTCATGGTTTCATGGGTATGGTCAAACACTAGCTTAGACCTTCTAGGAGACTTGTTAGTTGGTTAAGACCCATTATCTGGAGTTGTAAACTTGATTATGAAAAGGTAGCCTCATCTGAGCAAAGCCTTCTATGGCCACTTCAGCCTAGACTTCATTTTTTTTCTTCTCTTTTCCAATACTTGTTGGGTTTTGGCCGTTTAATAGCAATGAATCTGCTGAATCCAGGCGACATTCTGAGGTAGGCCCAGCAGCATATTGGAGAGACAATCTGGATTCCCTAGTGCAGCAGTGAGCTTAAGGGCCATGCCAGGAAGCCATACTCCTCAAGCTCCATTGTTCTAAGCACTCAATAAATTGCCTCTTCCTACTTGAGATAGAGAAATGAACTAAATGTATGGTGGAGTATGATTTCCAAGGGGTGCTATATAAAAGATAGGACCATATTAATAGCAGGTGCACTTTACTCAACAGGAAGAACAATCTTGCCTCTATATCAGCAATGTTAAATAACTCATTTCCAATAACCCAAATGAATAGAAAATTATGCTGGGACTCTCCCTCCCTCAATCTTCACTGAGACCCATATTAGCTAAGATTAGATGGAAAAGCAGGAGATAGAACCCATATTATGTGCACACTTACAAAGGGAATGATCCCAGAAATTATTCCAGGACTCTTCATCCTGGTCAGATCCAGGACAAAACAGGGAAAAGAGAATTTTTGTGAGGAGAGAGTTTGGCCTGTGTGTCCTGACTAGTGTCTAATTCTTGGAACAGTGAACTGGGGTCTGACTTAAGCCTCAGGAACATAGAGCATCCGGGAAGGTGTGCTGCCTGCTTCAGTGGTGCAAAAGGAGATAGTGGCTTGCACTCCTTGAGTTGGCAGGACAACATGTAAGAGTATTTCCCATGGGTCAGTACAAGGGATGTATGGGAAAGAGGGCCAGAGTTATGGCAAGAAAGTGCCCATAAGAGAAGGAATCAGTTTAAGAATCTTCCTGGTCCAGGGAGCATGATATTTCCCATCAAAGTGGTGCAGTGATGTCTCTCTCCTTCTCTTCTCTTACCTCTCCTCATTCTCTGTCACCCCCACCTTTAACTCTTGGATGGAGAGAAAAACTATAGATGAAGAATAGGGGGCAGGAGGTAAGCTGGGACAGAGCAGATGACAGAGAAACCAACTGCTCACACACCCCTTTCTCACTGCAGGTTTTCAGCCTTACATGAGTACAAGCTAGAGTTGAGGAGCAATTTAGAGCTAAGTCAAGCTTTGGAGTTCACATGAAATTGTGGTTTTTAATTCCTTGACTATGTGACTTAAAGACTTGGGGTGACCCAAGCAGTCTTTATTATCAGAGGGTGACCAGAATTATTGGAGGTGGCCCATAGCTTCATCCAGCACAGAAAAGTGCATTAAGATTTAATGGAAACTGCCATTCCATTTCAACATACCTGTTTTTTACCGATGGCAGTACCGATAACAAAGAAATTCTTCCCAATGAGGATGTTAGGGGCTAAGCCCGTGACTCAGGGTATGACAAAAAAGGTGAAAGAAAATATAAGAATGAGAAGCAAAGCACTGATCAAGCCACAAATGGCTCCTGGTTGGGGCGCATACAGGAAGCAACCAATCCAAGTTTCTCTCTCATATCGATGTTTCACTCTCTTTTGCTCTCTCTTCCTTCCTCTCTCTCTAGAATCAAGAAAAAATATATCTTCAGGTGAAGATTAAAAAATAAATAAATAAAATTGTGGGGAGCCTCTATAGGGTTAAACCTCGGACTGACCTGTTGGAAAAGTCACAAACAAGTCCCAGCTTAGAGGGCACAGTCCTCTTAAGCATAATTAGGCTTGACCTAGATCTTACCTGGGAAGCTAATGGGCTGAGGGAAGTGCAACAAGAACAAAAACAAGTGAAACTCACAAGAACAGTGTAAACAAGTGAAACTCACAAGAACAGTGTAACTTTGGTAACCACTACCTTGTTTACCTCTGACTATAAAAATAAAGGCTCAGTTTGCCTCGGGATCTTTCTCTGTGGCCTCAGCCAGGCACAAGAAGATCCACGGAGACTAAAGAGAGCTAGAGAGTTCTGAACACTGTCTCCGTGTAAAACATTCTTCGCCGACTCCGTCCACACCTTTGGGAACCCCTAGACCCCTGGGGCTGGACCCCAGCATAAAATAATTTCTACTTTTTTGTGACAATTATATAATGCCATTCAAGTGTGGTGAAACAGAAATAGCCTGAACAACAGCAGTATAGCAAGCCTAGTGATGCCAGTTAGGGATGAACCAAGGGCCCACCTGCCTGGTCTAGGTAATCATGAGCACTTAGAGGTGCTGTCTTACACATGTATCTGTATCTAGTCATCCTAACTCCATTACATGCTTTGTAAGATAAAGAATCGTGCTTTATCCTTTGACATTTAATACATATTTGTTAAATAAACAAGTGAATAAAATTGGTAGCCAATTTGGCATATCATTTTGATTCCCATCCTCTGACAAATCAAATCTTATTTTTACCCAAATTACCCAAATAATTGCTTCATTTTTCTACCCGGCTAGTAGAACACTGGCTACATAAATGCTACTATTTAAAATTTATTTATTTGCCAATGATCAATTTTGTTATATTACTCCTGTCTTTAGTAGTAAATCCCATTGAAATAAATTCAAGACACATAGCCATCTGAAATGAAACGTGAGTAAATCCAATAGGAATATCTAAGCTAATTACTATATGGAAAAGAAACATGTGACTTGGCTGTGAAAACTATAACCATTTGAAAATTTAAACATTTTTAAACTTTTGAAACATTTGAAAGTTTCTGTTTCTTACTTAGAGCTGGAGTGACAGTGCTATCAGAGGAGTACAGGAGTGGGGTTCCTCCGTTGTTTGTGGGAGCAGGGTTCTAGGGGCGCTGCTGAAGCATTTTCAGAAGCCCCCATGGGAGGATGAGAGATGGTGAAATGCTTTATTGGTGTGGAATTATATTTCTTAGTTTCCAATGTCCCACCTCCCTTAAGCCAGCCCTGAATGAGGGGCGGCTGTGGATTCAGCAAAGCCAAAAGGAAGGCCAGTGTCCTGAGCTTTCGTTCCATGCTGCAGCCTGTGTCATTCATTCAGCACAGATTCAGCCCATTAATCCATTGTGTGGAGTCCCACCTGGCCATGAGCCACGTGTGCCCTGCCATGGGAGAGCCACGAACCGAGAGAGAGAGAGAGAGAGAGAGAGAGAGAGAGAGCGCTGCTCCTTTGTTTAGAACTTTAAATCTTTAAATATTCAGGCTTTTCAGGCTTGCAGTGGCCACACTCATCCTGGCCACTAATTTGTTCCCAGGTGTGACTGGCAGACAGATAGGCACCTTCCCAGATCATTCAGACCTTACTGGGCATGCATGTAAACTGCCTCTGTCCAGTTCCTTCCTCCATCAATCAGCAGGGAACAGACTTGGAAAGTGTTAAATACATCTGTTTGGTAAAGCTGCATAAATGGCATGCTTATATTATCTGGTTTCCTGTTAGATAATAACCAGGTTATTATAATGCCATCAATAGGAAAGGTAGAGAAATAATTCATATTCCCAGGTGACATCTTTCTAACCCTTTGAAACAAAGAGGAGGCCAGTTTTCCCATCCTCTGGACTAACTAGCCTCTGAATGGCAGGAGAACCAGAAAACGAACCAGTTGCCTGTTATCAGATCAGTGGATGATTTTGCATTCTCAGAGGAGTAATATTTATATTCTATTTTTCTTTCTCTGTCAGGATTTCCCTTACACAGATAATTCAGCATCTTTTTTTCCAGAATAGGCCTTTTCAGAAACAAAATATTGAAGAAAATAATAAAAACCTACCAAGTGTCATTCCCAAAGAATCCTGCTAGTCTCAGAGAATTGTTTTTCCTCTGATCTTTCTCAGTTGTACCATAATGGTTTTGTCAAAAACAATACTGGCTAACAACTCTAAGAGTCCTTTTGAGTCACCAATAGCAACACTTTTGTTCCCACCAAGCCTGACCACAGCAGGTTGCAGTCCCGCTCTCCGCATGCCTTAGAGAGAGCAACCCGACATTCAGCTACCACAGATTTATGGTGTGAAAAATGGCATTTTTTAAGGACCTTTGAAAATGTTAAAAATGAACATGGTTTTGCTATTGTTTTCCACAGCGGGAATTTCCATTTATAAATACGACTCCTAATCAATTGGGGAGATGCTCATGGAGATCACAGGAAAAAAAGGCCCACATGAACTTTCTTCAGTGATTATTATGTTACAACTGACTTTCTATATCAAATCCTTGCCACTGTAAATGTGCGTCTTTCCACACACTTTTGTTTTAAATTCCCAGAAGGTCCCGGTGCCATCCTATGGCTAAGAGCTAACACATTTGTGTCCGGGACAGAGAGCTGTTTTATCTTCTTCAAAGCAAGTTTTGTTGCTATGTTGTTTGAGTGTAGATGATTTTTTGATTGGTATTGAAAGCCAAGAAATGTTTTAAAGCAATTTGTTTCGTAGAACATTTTGTCCACCTCATCACAGCGATGTTTATTAATGCTATATGGCAATACTTAAAAAGATCATTTATATTCTATTAGTACCTTTATTCTTTTCAACCCTCTATTACCCAATGGAGGTGAAACATTTGGCACTTCAAATGTTTAGCACTTAAAATTTTAGATGACATGGTGATAATGTGACTTAAGCAAGGACATTCTTTCGAAAAGGACTCAGAGAAAAAAGAAAACTTTAAAGTTTCAGCAACACTTCATAGACATGAAATTGACCCCCCAACCCAAACAACTCTATGCTCCATTATCATAGAGTAAATTTCAGAGCTATTTAGGTAGAGCATAAAGTTCAGATAGTCATGTGACCAAAACCTCCAAGAGCAAGTAAATGCATTGGGGGCCAAAGGCCACAGAGCGGAGAGAAACATCTGGATTCCATCTTTTGAACTTTTAATGGAAACACTGATCACTTGGCGCACATCTGGGGCTTTTGACAAGAAGAAAGGGTATTTTTTAAATGGGGGCTTTGCTCTAGTTCACTATTCTTCACTCGTGTTAGCTATGAATCTCTTCACATATTGTTAGTTTAATATTTGAGATATCTTAGACTTTTAGTCAATTTATGTTGCTTGATTATTTCTTTAATGAGGTAAGGTTTTGCTGTTTTCATCTCTTTCTTTGAAGTTTTTATTCCAAAGGATTATTCCAGGAAAAAGTTAGGGGGCCCCCTTAGCTATGCAGACTGCACTTTCCCTAGGGAAGCTGTTCTTATCATCTTATCACTCAGCAGGGAGAACCATTTTTAAAATCACCAAACTGTAACCAAGGAAGAGGCCTGTAGCATTTGGCCAAGCTGGCTCACTGCCTAAAACCCAAATTAACTCCCTGTGACATCTGCATGTGAAATACGTCCCGCACGCAAAGCCTTGCAGGGCTTTTTACAGCAAATGACCTGGTTGTTACCACATTGTTGCTGGCTGAAAAATGTGTCTCAGGCTCACATAAAAATCATGCAAATCTTGTTGCTGGAGACGAGCGTGGTTTGGATTCAGATCTACCACTAGTTGGAACACCGTGAGCAAGTCACGTACATGCTTTGGGCCCTAATTTTCTCGTTTGTAAAATGACAGTCCTAGACTATTTGTTTTAGACGAGTTTGTTTTCGGCAATGTTATTTTATATGCGTTGACTGTTGTCCTGGATGGAGCACTGAAAATAAAATTTCAAAAGCTTGATTGTTTAAATTTACTTTTCAACTTCTGCCTCATTCTCACAGGTCTCATTCCTTTTGAACTTGTGAGGCAGGCGTGGCGATTATTAACCTCCCCGTTTCAAAATGAGACCACCAAGGCTCAGAGAGGTCAGCTGCCTCCTTAGCAGCCACAGAAAGGCAGTCCATTTCCTCTCAGCATGGAGATTTTTTCCTGCAGTCTGGAAACTCTCCTTCCTTGTGATTAATTCCATGAAAATGAGATTCCTCAATCAGCAAGATCCATGTCACAGAAAAGAGGATCGATGACATGGATGGGAAAACAGGGATGTGCTCCCCAAATTCAGAGCAAAGGGGGCCATTTCTATGCCTTAGCAAAGAACTGAAAAAACACCGAAACGCACAGGATTTATAATCAAGCTGTAATACACATTTCTAAACTGGAGAAGGGCCAAATTTTCAGATGAAAAAGGCTCATCACGTGCTAATCAAAATTAATGAAGAGACAAATATCTAGATGTCATATGGATTTTTCTTTCATTTTTAAAGTAAAGAAAGAATCCCATATATGTACATGTATTAAACTAAAAGAGTTTAAAGCAAATGGGGTTAGAGTTCTGGATTTGGTGTCAGAAACATAGCTTTGCCATTTTTCTCACTGTGGGACCATCAAAATCTTCAACCTTGTTAAACCTCAATTTTATCATCTGTAAAATGAGAATAATAAAAAAACTTAAAGATTTGTTGACAAGATTAGATAATATCTCTATATAGAAATATCTATATATATAAAAGCCTTAGCGACCATCCGACCATTTGACCGGTAGCTATGACATGCACTGATCACCAGGGGGCAGATGCTCAACACAGGAACTGCCGAGCTGAGGTGAATTGGCAGCTGTGGTTCTTAGGTGACACACCTGGAACCAGAGAGGAGGGACCCTGATTTCAGGGTGCATCACCTGAGAACCACCCTCTTGCAATCCAGGATTCCCTTGGGAGATGTCGGAGAACCGGTTTCGGCCCAATCCCCACAGGCCAGGCTGAGGGACCCCACTGGTGCACGAATCCGTGCACCAGGCCTCTAGTCTATATATATAAAATCCTAATATGCAAATAGACCGAATGGCAGAACAACCCAACAACCAAACAATTGGTTGCTATGATGTGCACTGACCACAAGGGGGTGCACGCAGAACATGGTGGGCGTTGGCTGCAATAGGATGGTGCAGCAGGTGGGTGGGGGCACCACACCAAGGTGGGGCACCCGTCACTGTCATTGGGACAAGCCTTTGGTGGTTACTGAAAATTCTTTGCTCCTGTGTGCTGCAGTCCCACCAGTCGCTCGCACCTGCTGCATGTGCCAGAGCCACCGCTCTCACCCACTGCTGGCATCCATCACTGGCACCAATCACTCGGTGCCATCAGCAGGTGTGAGTGGCAGCTGCTGACCCTGATTGCCCCTCTGGGCTTCTCCACCTCCCCCTGCTCCTGAGGGGTGATCAGGGCTGGCAGCCGCCACTCGCACCCGCTGATGGTGCTGGCCCTGCTTGCACCCGCTACTGGCACCAGCCCAAATAGTGAGTGGGTGCAAGCAGGGCAGGCACCATCAGCACATGGGAGCAGTGGCTGTGGAATAGGGCTGCCTACAGAAAGGGGACTGGGGGTCACAGCAGGAGGGGCCAGGCAGGGGCATGGAGGATGGGCCTAAATTTGTGCACTCAGGGAGTCCCTCAGCCTGGCCTATGCCCTCTTGCACTGTGGGACCCCTTGGAGGATGTTCACCCCAGTGGGGACCCTCACCCCATGGAGGTTTGGCCCCCTGTGTGAGGGGCTGATGGCTATTTTCAGGCTGGCCACAACCCCTTTAGGTTGGGGGGTCCCCACTGGGGTGCCTGGCCAGTCTGGGTGAGGGACTGAAGGCCGTTTTCAGGCTGGCCAAGCACCCTGATGTAAGCTCCCAGGCTCTCTTTTTTTCCTTTTTTTTTTTTTATTCTGGGATTTATTTACCTTCTATAATTGAAACTTTGTTGCTTTCAGTGGAGCTCAGAGCTGGCCACGGCAGGTGGGGGAAGTTTGGCTTCCTCAATCACTAGAGCAAGCAAGCCTTCTGCTAGCTCCAGCTCCGTGGCTGCCGGCCACCATTTTGGTTGGGTTAATTTGCATATAGTCACTCTGATTGGCTGGTGGGCGTGGCTTAAGACATAGTGAAGGTATGGTCAATTTGCATGTTTGTCTTTTATTAGTGTAGATAAGACTAAATCATTGATATAATTACTACCACTATTACTACTGCTGCTACTACATGACTACCAAAGGCTGCAACTATTACTGCCATTAACATATAATGGCTAATATTTGTTGAGTATTTATCATGTGGCAGGGGTTTGTCTAAAATCATAGTGCTGCTTATGGATAGTGAGAAATTCACCCAAAATCACACAGCAAGAAAGTTTTAGTCAGAACTTGAAAACCATCAGGGTGACCCCAGGGCTTAGTTTTAGCACAGGAAACCTGTCTAAAATAAATGATGATGAAATTTGTTAACTAAGGGTTAGGTTAAGACATGCAAGCTAAATGCAAACTAAAAGAATGCAGAGGTGGGAATATCAAAATAAAGTTAAAATCAAGGAAAACTATCTTAAAAGACAGTTTTACACTGGTAAAAGCCGTAATCTGATCGAAGTGCAGAATCTCTGGAGGGAAGGCAGGGGAGGATGGGTGGGTGGGAAGTAATCAATCAAGAACCTTGTATGCATATTGGCCCATGGCCACAGACAATGGGGCGGTGAGGGCCTGGGGCAGGGGGTGAGGTCAGGCTGGAGGGGGCCAATGGGGGGGAAAAGGAGACATATGTAATGCTTTCAATGATAAAGAATTATTTTTAAAAAGCTATAATCTGTAATAAAATTATTTGCAACATATTGAAAGTTGAAATTTCAATGGCAGCATTTATGTACATACATTGATAACTGAAATATATGTTAAACCAGATCAAATCAGAAGTGACAGTGAACGGTTAACATACTTTCTTAATTTTTCATAAAATACATATACAAAATGAAATAATGAAGTGATTTGAATAATCTATTACTTATTTTTATATCTTCAAATCTAACTTTTAGACATCAAGTGTCAATGGACCTCCGGAAAATTCTGGTAACCAATCTTGACTCTGAAACACCCAGGAGGAGTTTTCTAAAGATATATATTCCTATGCTTCTCTACCATAGTGGTTTCATAGGATGGTCCTGAATGTCCCTCCGCCCATAGATGACAGAATGTAAAGCTGTGCCTAGAACAATTCCTTCTGAGAAAATCCAGGAACTAACTGACGCCTACACATTACGCAAGTGAGAAAGCAACCACATCAAAACGTGAAGGAAAGACTGAGACACACTGGTGCCATATACTCCACTGCTGGCGCAGCATCACACGATGGAAAGGGAACCTTCAGCTCCTAGCTTCTCCTTGAAGATTGAAGAATTTGGACCGCATAACTAGTCCCCCAAATTTAAAGCTCCAACTGGGGACAGGCCCCCCAAACACCTAGTTCTGAAAGCCAATGGGGCTTTTGCTCACAAGTCCCACAGGACGATAGCAAACAAAGAAGCAGTTATTAATGGGCATGTGAGGTCTCACCACAGCGACCCACCCAGGGCTCAGTGCAGAGGGGGCAAGGAAAGCCACCAACTCCTCAGCCTTTCCCTATGGGCTTGAAGACCTGGAAAAAGCTCAGTTCAACATAAATTAGAGTCTTCCCTGTGGAAAGCTAAAGGATTGGCTGGAGACTAGGTTGGTTTAAATTCAGATCCTCAAACAGATAGAAACCTAAGTTTTATGGACCCACGGGAACCAAAACAGAGCGTCTGTGCATGGGACACTTGTGAGCTGACTGCTCATTTTGTCCAGCATTAAAAATACACATGAAAACAACACAAACTACTACTGAAAGTAAACCGCAATTGAAAAATTAAAAAGATATATCTTTTTAAAAACTATGTCCTTTCTTAATGTTCTGAAGGTTAAGTAGAAGGTTTGGGTATATGCAGAGGTGCCAAAGTGTTAAAGAGTTGATATTTTTATTCTAGAAAGAAAAAAAAATAAAATGAAGTAGAAATTCTGGGAAAGTGATGTGGTCATTATACTTTCTATAAACGTTTAATTAAAGATTGGCTATTTGAAAAAAATAAAAAGAAGTGGTTATACAATTAGAAAGATAAAGGTCACCAAATTTTGAATGTTACCTCTAAATTTTAAGGTATAGCTCCACTAATGAAAAAATATAATATGCCCTGTGCCTCCAAATCAAATCAATTCATACAAAAGACTTCAGCCCAGTCAGTGTGGCTCAGTGGTTGAGCATGGACCTATGAACCAAGAGGTCACTGGTTCCATTCCCAGTCAAGGCAAGATCTCCAGTAGGAGGCATGTAGGAAGCAGCCAATTGATGTTTCTTTCTCATCAATGTTTCTATCGCTCTCTCTCTTCCTCTCTTTCTAACAATCAATAAAAAATTTTTAAAAAGCAAAGACTTCAAAAGAAAGTTCATTCCCACTCAATTTCAGATGACTTCAATGATATAAATAAAAAGTGCTACACGCATCAACATGACAGAAGTCTAAGGGCATTTAGAATTCTCCATTGATCTGTGACTATTTACTACATCTTGAGAATCCACAAATGCATGAAGAAAGTATCTTCCCTCAAGAAACTTCATTCATCAGAAGGTCAGGTAGACATGACCCTCATTTTTCTCATGCATGGGAATACAATAAGTCCTCATTGTCAATAGGCTCTTGGAACAGACAACAAAATGGTTTTTACCATAGACAATATAAACAGAGTTAAGTTTCTACAGTATGTCATCAATGTTATAAAGAAACAACATTGAACAAAACAACATTAACTGAGGATCTGCTGAACATGTCAGCTTTGCCTTATGCACAGGCACAAGCAGTATCACTTGTAATGCTCAAGGTGAAGGGTGGCCTAAAGCATCTTGCCAGGAGAGCTAGATTCAGATGGTGGATTACAGCGGAAATTGGAAAGCCATAGCCTAATATGAAGACATGGACTCTGCATGCTTTAAATGACCATCCTGGGTCTGGGCTGGGAAGCCTGGATCCCAACAACACGAGGCTTCTCTTATTAGTATAATACATAGGGGGGGAAAAGTAGGCTTACAGTTGTGAGTACAGGAAACACAGAGTTTATGCTTGTATTATTTTCCATTCAACTGTAAACCTACTTTTGCCACACGCTGCATACATGCTCTTATATGTGATTTTCACCCCTCTACTTAAGGTGCCCTTCTACATGTTCTGTCTTGATTCATTATCACTCATCCTTCGAGGCTTGGCTCAGGTATCCTTGCTTTGAAGTGTCTTTCCTCCTAGGCAATTGGTCTCTCCCTTCTATTCTCAGCCATAGCATTGGGTAAGCTTCTCTAGTATAGCATCTCTCATCACCTGGACCAGTGACAATTTTATTAAATTTGTTTATGTATTTATCCCCAGAAAAATGGAAGGAGACCAATGAATACTTGTTATTCATTCCTCCATTCATCAAATATTTTCTAAGGACTTTCTATCTGTCCAACACTGGTATAAGCGTGTGGGTCACCTCATCTCAGCACCCTTCACTGCCAGGTACATTGATATGGCTGATTGGTCTAAATGTCTCATCCTGAGATATGTGATTCTATGAAAGACCTAAACTAACTTCCGTTTGCAATTTATGATAAAAATTCAACGATCAAGCAACTTTTTTAGAGATCACAGTTTGTAGAAGAATTTGGAAAAATACCTGTGCTTCCAAGTTGCAGTGTGTGTGTGTGTGTGTGTGTGTGTGTGTGTGTATGTGTGTGTGTTTCCCAATTATCTCTTTGGGCTGACTCCATTTTTTATGATTGCATAGAGCATAGTCACCCATGGCTGCAGCAGAGGCAATAGACAAAACCACTGGAAGGGGAAGCAGGAAAGAAAGTAAAATCAGATGCAGGACTGCAGGGACTCCCTTCTAAACATCCCATAAATGTGCGTTTAGCTCACGTTTAGTTTTACATACTTCACCAGAAAATAGCAACTGCGACGTTTCATTCCTGATGGTAGCTTCAGGCAAAGAGGAGGCATAAAATGAGAAAGATGCACAATAAACAAACGAGCAACAAGCCCCTTCCACACTATGCAGATTTCAAAACTTTCCATTCCAGGCCTCAGCCAGCCTCACAGCCTGTGAGCCTCACAGCATGCTCTGGGTGCATGTTAATGCTTTTCCTGAATGTCAAGTGTGAGTTAGGATACATTTTTGGTCACCTATCTAAGAAAATATAGTTTTGTTCCCAACCCTAAAATATATAATTTTTGCACTATGTTTTTAGGAAGTCTCTTATGATGCAAGGCCTTTGTTTCTACTCCCATTGATGTGGCTGAATACATTATTGACTTTATTTTGTCAAATTATAGGGAATGTTTTATTCCCATTTAACAAATAACAACTTGGAAGCATATATCATGGGAGGGTAGATACATTCTGCCTGATTCTAGCTACCGCGTGTCTCTTACAAATTTTCATTCTAGATTATTCCTTTGAACAGGCAATACTTGTACATGTTTGATGGCTTCTCTTGATATCTCAAAGACATGTCAAACTCAAAATGTGAAAGGCTATTACATGATGCAAACTTCCACCCAGACGATCCCAGAAGAGTGCTGCTGGTTGTGGGAGGAGACACCGGCCCTCCACCTCTAGAAAGCCTGGGGCACATCCTTTGGGTCTCCATGAGCTCAGTGCCTCATTCAGCACACTGCATTACTCCTGATTTTACCTCCCAACTATCTCTTACAGCTTTCCGTGTCTCCCCTCCTCTGCCATGATTACTGCCATAGCTCCTAGTTCAGTGATGGCGAACCTTCTGAGCTCAGCGTGTCAGCATTTTGAAAAACTCTAACTTAACTCTGGTGCCATGTCACATATAGAAATTTTTTTGATATTTGCAACCATAGTAAAACAAAGACTTATATTTTTGATATTTATTTTATATATTTAAATGCCATTTAACAAAGAAAAATCAACCAAAAAAATGAGTTCGCTTGTCTCCTCTGACACATGTGTCATAGGTTCGCCATCACTGTGACCTAGTTGATGCCTCACATCTGTTCTTATTTACATCCACTCCACTCCCCCAACAGCAGAAAACAGTATTTTCAAAATAAAAATGCATCATCTATCTCCTCTATTTAAAAGCTGTATGGCTTCATTTGTTTGTAATGTAAATAGGTATTCTGAGGGAGTTAATCCAAAATGATGATCAGAATGTTGTAACATAGCCCTGGTCTGGATCCTCCCCTCCACCCTGTCCTCTGTGGTCTTACTGCTCTCGTTTTTCCCAGTCCCTTAAATGGGAGGCTCCCTCCTGCCACAGGTCCCTTGCACAAGGATATTGGGAAAGCCATGGGAGATACAATTTGCAAAATTACCAATTAAACTACAAAAGGATATAAATCAATACTTATACTGCTTTGAGTGGAAGGGGCAGCCAGTAATTGGGACAAAAGCCCCAACCTAGATTTGTTGGTGGTGATGTCTTAACGTGAGGATGAGACTCACTCTTTGTTCCATTGAGTAGCTGCCCCAAGTGCCATAGGTTCCCCTGCCTTACAACTCCATCCTTTATGTCTGCACAGTACACACAATCGAAAGGAAAAGGAAAAAAAGGTGAGTTACTATTATTGACAGCAACATAACCATAACTAACATTTATTATTTCCTGTCTTAGGAAGCTAAGCACTAGACACACATAGAATCAACCCATTAATACTTAGAACATCCTGCGTGTCCATATTATAATCCACAGTTTACGAATGAAGAAACTGGAGATTGGCAAAGGGCAGTATCTTGCCCAAGTCATTCACTCATACATGGTGGAGGCAGTACTCCAACTCTGGCCACGCTAAAGAAGGCCACAGCAAGGAGGCAGCAGCATGGAAGACAGTTTTCCAGATAACGAAGATAAACGCTTCAGATACCAAAGTCATTTTGGGGGTAAAAATCCACCCCCCCCCCACCATATCTAAGTATATGCTTTGGTAGAAAGGTAGCATCAAACATTTGTTTTGTTTTTTTATGGCAGGGCCTTAAAGATGATCTTATCTAAACCTTTGGATGACATGACTGACACAAAGCTCTTTCGGTTATGATATAAATCAACTCTGCCCCCGAGGACTAGAGCGATGTGTAGGAACTTCCCCACACTAATGGCAACACATTACTGTGTTTTATTTCATTCTAAGTTTTTTTTCCCTATGATTTCCTTTCTTTCCCTTTGCTTTCAGGTTGTCAGGCATCACTTGCTCTGGTCTAAGAATGTACACTTCAGGACACACCCCTTTCAAACATTAGGCCGTGCTGCTTACAATTTGCTATGAGCTAGGAAACCAGGTAACGCTCTAAGATTGGATGTCAAGTAAATTCTGATCGAGGACCTAAGAAGAACTCATGGGTGATGTGCATGAGATTTTGTGAATAGATGCAACCTCTATTTTTGTTTCCCTAATGGTTATCAGCTATATCTTAGATAAGTGGGTTTGTCGGAGAAATGAATGCCATATAAGTGAGGAGTTGAACACTTGGAGACACACATCTCCAAAGAAGGCATAAGTCAGACTTTCAAATAAATCTACTCCCTCTTCTAGGCCTCCTGTAGCGATCCTCAGAGCTCGCCAACTCCACCTGCTCTCCTTAGATTACTCCCCCTCCCCTATCTTTTTTATAAATATAGTCAAATCATCCTTTACCCTTTACTTCAGTTGTCATTTTCCAGCTGGAAAACAGCAAATTTGATCATTCAAACAGGAACAGCGTCTGTTGCTAACCCCTCAAGCTGGTGTACGAGTTTCATTTCTTGCAACCAAACATTCAGTAACATGTGTTCAAATGTATATCTTTTCCTTTATATTAGTAATAAGAGGGTCATTAAGGGCTGTATAATGAGAGAAAGCAGTTTTCTGGCCTGATAAGTCCCTGGGCTTCATTACCAAATTCATCTTACACGTCAGACATTAAATAGCATGGCATTTTCCTCTCTCATCCACGCAGTATCATTTAATTTCATCTAAATGGAGTTTTCGCTATGGCCATAATCATCATCATCTTCATCGCCACTATCATCAAGAAGCATTTATTACCTGCTGCAGTGCATATGGTGCTATATTCAGTATGGTTCTGCACAACTTCATCATCATGGCCCTCACCCCTCAGAGGCCATGAAGTACAAGGGAATTATTAAAAATAGTGAGATTGGAGTTCAAGTCTAGACCTCACCACTGAGCAGCCGAGTTAGCTGGGCCATGCCTCCTCTGAAATTAAGACAGATGAAGCACATTATCTCTAAGATCCTATCACACTTTAATGTCAGGTCTTCTTCAAGAATCAGCTTTAGGTGTTTTAAGTGGGAGAAGGACCAGCAGAAGAGAGAATTGGCCTAGAATTTTAAACAGGAGCTATATCCAGGGCAGGGGTCTCAGATCAGAGTTGTCTATGCTGAGCATTGTTTGTTTCCCTGGCCTTACCCTGGCTTCTCTGTGTTCTCAATATCATCTACCACCCTTATGCCACTCTGTTTTTGACCTTGGCTCTCTTCCCAGCTCCTGGCCTTTTCACCCAGGTGACAGCCCACAGAAGGCCCTCTAGCTCTGTTCTCTTACTTCTCCCAGCCACACAGAGGAGCTGTGTCCCAATTAGAAGATTAACCCTGAATGGTTCTATGAGGGAAATTCTGAACCCCCTGGCTCCCTATTCTGAGAACTTTGCCTGATCCCCATGAAAGAGGATTGAGCTGAGGGTAGGTCACCAGTGAGTGTTGCAAGTACTGAGAACTAAAGCTCATCACACAGGAAATTACCTTGGTCAAAGAACTAGAGAAAATGTGAAGAATAACACAAAATAATTTCAGAGAGAATAAAGGATGAAACTCAGAAATGCTGACAAGTCTAGATGCTGATTATGGAGACAGGAGTGGAAGCAAATACTCCAAAGTCATTCCTGGGCTTGGCTGGATACACACAGGAGCAAAGAATAGGAAGGTGGGTAGTAGGAGGGGAAGGGACAGGATTTAATGGGATCCAGAGAGGAGTTCTGTAATTTTTGCCCTGAAATGTGCCTACTGGTCAGGAGAACCATCACATCCCCTCCCAGCTTGTGTATTAATTGATCTGAGTCAAAAGACATAAAATCAGACAGGTAGGCCTGGTATTTAAACAGTCATCGAATAATCTCTCTAATAATCATAGTTATTTGTATTGGCTGTTCATGACTTGGTGCTAAGTCCTTGACATGCATATTTTCTCGAGGGACCTTCCAAACTACCAATTTTTGTTGTTGTTATGGTAAAATATACACTACCATGAAATTTACTAGTTTAATCATTTGTACAACTCAGTGGCATTGAACACATTTACAATGTTGTGCCACCATCACTCCTATCCATTTTCAGAACTTTTTTTTTTATCATCCCAAATAGAAATCTATACTCATTAAACATTAACTCCCCATTCCTCTCTCCCTTCAGCCCCTGGTAAGCACTCTTCTACCTTCTGTCTCCATGATCCAACTATCTTTTAAGAGTAGCCATAAAAGTGGAGTTACATCTTTCCTGGAAGTAAAATTCTAAAGTTAACATATAAGGCAAAAACAAACACCAAACACCCACAGTCTACATTCTCATTGAAAATACCTGAGGAAGAAAGGTCCTATATTAGTGATAGGCATATCATCTCTCAATAACTATGACCTCCTTCACTGTTCAGCTGGGCCTCAGATGAAGTAGCAGGATTCTATTGTACAAAAGTAAGTACTGTTTCTTTAAATAGTGGAAGTAGTAGGTTTATTGAGATGCTCACATCCTATGAGAACCTTAGGGATTAAGACCAAATAAAGGAGGGCAAATTCATACTTCCCATTTCATGTTTACCGGGGGAAATATCCATTGAGTGAAATGGCAGATGGAATCATTCTTGCAATAAATTATTTTCCTCTTTTCCTCCCCTTTTTAACAAATGCGTAGTGTTGAATTCTTATACAATGAGTATGTATGATACAATTTCTTCCTAACAGTGTCCTCTTTAAGATGATGAGGCATTGAGAAGTTAAGAAACTTGTATCATAAGCTTTATGAGGAATTGGAATTTGTGCCTTTTAAGCCATGACCCAACGACTGCTAGGCAAATGGTTATTCCTTTCAAGCAACTTTTTTCAATATAAATTATTTTCCTTTTCTTTTTGAAATTAATCAGGTCTATTGGCCAGGAAAGCTCATAAGAGGCACTTTGGAAGGTTACTCTAAATTCTAAATCCACTTTTTTCAAACTGCACAATATGTAAATCTCTGGACTCCAGGGGCCAATTGTAAGTTGGTTTCAAATACCACAGAGCACATAAATCTTTCTCCTTCCTTCTTTATCCCCCTCAACCCATAATCTACTCACTCTTTGACCTCGCCACAAGAAGCATGACTGCCCTGAATTTAGAGTTTTCCTTTCCATTAGACAATGCATGTTTTTAACCCTAAGCATATTTCAGAGACAGACTCAATCCGCCTTCTTAGTGAGCTTGCTGAGGCCTCAGGTGAGAAGCAGCCTGCAGAAACAGAAACTCCCAGGAACACGCCGCTGACGGGCAGTTGGGAGTTCGAACTCTCGGGAATGATTTAGGAGCACAGACCAGTTTTACTTATTTGAACTAGCAGAGGGGAAGGTCAGGCTGAAACCATGAAAAAAAATCTAGATAAGGAAATGTTTTTGAAGAAATATTGTTTTACGAGTCCCAAATACCTGCAATAATTTATGTTTGTCTCAGAGTTTATCCATTTATCCTATTGCTGACTAAAGGCTCTTAAGGACCTGCTCTGAGGAATAGATGAGGCCAGTTTCTAATTAGCATAACTATTATAAATAACTATAGGCTATTCAAGTGCTTGAAAACAATTTTTTTAAAGTAATCATGGGTACACCACTAATCCGTATTTCTTGTAAGAAGAGTATGCTGAGTAAAGGTAAATTCTAGCCAAAATTAATGTAGTTCCCACTCCGCACTATAATTAACTTTAGCCCAGTGTAAAATAGCCTTGATTCAAGTTTCAATTATGTTATAGCCAAAGTCACACAAATAAACATATGATTAATTAAATGGCAAAATTCACTTTCATAAAATAATGATTTTTTTTCTGGAGGAAAATAAAACAAAAAGAAAGGTTGTTCATGGCATGGTAAGTACAAAATACTTAGAGTTAACAATGAAAAAATAAAACTCTCCATTGCAAAACAAGAAGCCTATCAAGAAGCCAAAATGAGAACAACATAAGAAAGTTTAAGCATATTCATTATTTTCCCATTTGGAGAAGTCCTCTCTTTCATATTATTTATTCTATTTGGAAATGCCAAGCTCCAAACATAAATGTGATTTTCACTGATGCTCTTCCACTTTGTCAGGCTACCCAACCCCCCTCCTCTTCCTTCCTAAATTTAATTAAAACCAGCATTCAGCCATACTGGAGAGAAACTCTATTTACATAACACAAAGAAAAACAATTTTTAAAAGCCCACATTAATCATGAGCTTTAGAGAAAGACACCATAAATAGGATGTATCTAGCCGAGCGACAAGCTCCAGCCACTTAAGAAAAATATCTTTCCAGCCGAAAGGATACCAGTGTTACTTACGAACATAGCTCTTTTGTTCCACGAACTCCTCATTTTCATATGAAGTTACATTATTTGCCTACCCTGGTAGAAAATAATGCATATTCAAATTTGCCTCATCTACTCCTGCAATCTAGTGAAAGCTAAATTTTGTTGTATGGTATTGCTAGGAGTAGAGGAAAATCAAGTACCTACTACATGCCAAGCAAAATGCTTAGTGTTCTGAAGACATTACTTCATTTGATAGTCCTGGCAGCTTCATGAAGTTACTTGTTTATTCACCTTGAGCTTGAGCTTGAACTTTTAACCCAGAATGGTCCTCCTGTCATGAAGTTCCCTACTTCTTGCCCACAGAGATGCAGGGACATATTCAAGACCATCAGACATCCACTATCTTCTTCTGCACTGTGCACATATTTTTCTTGTTTTATTTCAACCATTTTACTAAGAAACATTTTGATCAAAATGAAAAGAAAAATATAGAAAGATTGCTAATGGCAGAGACCTCAAGTGGGTGACCAAAATGTTAAGAAGAGTGCATATTAATCAAGGTTATTACAGAAGGCTGTCTGATGAGCAGAGATCTGAATAATTCACCACCAAAGGATTCACCCAAATTGCTCTCCACCTCAGTTTACCTCAAATGCCAAAAGGTAATAACATAGTCTATGCTGTCCCCCAGAAATCTATAAAAAAGGTTATAGATTTGTTGTAGACAATTTGTCAAAGATAAAAGAAGAGAATATAAATTATTGAATTTTTACTATACATCAGTGCCTTGTAGAGGATTTTGTATATATTTTATTACATAATCTGCAGCACAAACAATGAGGTGGGTATCCTCATCCACATTTTATAGATAAAGAACCTGCAGAGAGAGTTTAATCCCTTTGACTAAGGTTATGTAATAGATGGTAGAGCCCGGATCTTAATCCAGATTTCTTTGACTTCATTTATCCATTTCCACCTGCTCTTCCTCTCATCAGAGATGATGCTGAAAGGATCCTGAACAGGCCACATCACTGAGATGTCCCATGTGGAGTGGACGGACTGGCCTGGATTCTGTTGCTGACTCTCACCTATGAGTCATGTTTACTCTGTCTCCGGAAATGCCATGAATAGATTATCAGCTTCCTTAACACCCCATTATATGTAAACTCCAAAAGGGTGGGGACAGATTATTTATTTAGCAATGTTTTTGCTTACTAATGCATCCCAAGCACTGAGAACAATGTCTGGCATGTGGTAGAAGCTCAGTAAATTTTTTTGAATGGATGGAGTGAATGAACTCTTGTTCTGGCCTGAGCTCTGTGGTATCTGTTCTCTCTGATCACCCAGCTACATACAGTCTGGCCTTGCCCCTTCCTAGAGGTAATGTGAACTCAGCCACACAGTTATGTCTTGGTGACCACACAAGTTGGAAAAAAAAATGACATGACTGGCATTACTATTCCCTAGATATTATAGAGACTCCTACAGGGTGAAAATGGGAAGGAGCTCCCACTAAATTGCACAGAATCACATTGGCTTGCCTTGATGTCTCTTTCTGCTCAGGCCTCATGGATTTGTGGGATCTTTTTGTGAACCTTCAGGGACACCGGGTGCTATTGTCAGCCAGATTGCTTGGTTTGCTTTCCTGCATTATCCTGGCTAGTTCCAATCCCAAATTCAGTACTTACTTTTCCTCATTTTATTTTTGGATACGTATGTCTAGTCAGGCAGGTTCGACTCTGGCAGAAGTTCTCTATTTGGCATTTCCAAAGCCCATTCCTATGGGTGAAAACCCATAGTTTTCCCAGTGGAGATTCTGAGTTGCTGTGTCACTTGTGTTTAGTCGGTCCTTTTAATCCTCTTTAATTATTGAAAATCAACAGAAAGATAGTTTCTAAACAGACAACCTTCCAAAGTGGCAAGTTTCAAAGTGACACAGTCACAGCTCACTGAGACTTCAAAGTCACTGATGGACTGGGATGCCCCGGAGGCCTGGGTCTAGCAATATTGGACTGAAAAAGTGGGGGAGGGAGTAAGTGATTCTTGCCAGGCTTACTTTCCCTTTTCCCCTGCACTTTAGTGATTTGCCCTACAGATGTGCCATTACTCAGAGCCCCAAACCAAAGCCTTTGATTGGTCTCACACCTTACTCTGAATAATACCATAAGCCAGACTCAATTGTCCTGCTATTTCCAATAACTGCCTATAAAATAATTGAAAATTTCCTTATTTGGCTGGTCTAAATTACACTGGTAACTGAGACTTTGTATCTGTGATGGCCTGTAGGCTTGATCTCTGAATCAGGTAAGCTATTCTTCATTAGTCTCTCTCTTTCCCTGTTTCTAACCTTCCATACAAATTCCATCAACCTTGATCTGAATGTTTAGGATGGTTGAAATTTCAAATTCAAGACCGTACTTGTTAATATTCCTCAGCAGTCTTTGGGGACCATGTACCCAATGGGATAAAAGCTTCCCAAGGATGGATGCACATCCAAGATTTACATATAAAGGTTAAGGGGCCCAGATGCTGCCTTGGGTGAATGCTGCCTCATATAAGTATTATATAACTAACTTGGGATACTAACATACCCTAAACTTAAATTCCTTCTCTTATGACTTGTAGGCCTCAACAATGACAAATCACACCATCTTTGGAGAGCAGCTAAATTGCTGGAACCCTGAACCTCCTTAGATGCCCTCTAAAACTTAGCCCATTATTCCTGATTCCAGCAAGCCCCTTATTGATCTCCTCTAATCTTCCTTTTCCCAGCTGTCAGCCAGCCAGCCACAAAGTGCCAAACCCGCCAGGCATGAAATTTCCCCTATCAGTGCTGTGAGACAGTCCCTTGTCATTAGTTTTCAGACATACACTCGTCCCATATTTATTGTTCCACATTTATCAGCTCGCCAAACATGCATGCGTTTGCAATGAATAGTGGAGGTAAAAATATTAAAACTAATCAAGTAAAGAGAGGCTGATCTAACATAGATAAACTCTGTCCCATGGCCATGTGCTTGTACCATGTAAACTTTACCATTTCCAGTGTAGAAAGCACTGTTTATAAACAAATCACATAAACAGCTAGTACTTACTGTGGAGCCTGGCATACAGTAGGTACTCAATAAATACTCAGTTCATGAATTTGTGAAAATCAAAATATTTGACCAATTTTTTAGCCCATCAGGACCAACATTACATGTTCTATTTGTCCAAAAAAGTGGTCTCCAAACTCTTTTGATTGGACCCCAACCCATACAATGTTTGAACATGCAGTGTTGTATGTATGACTGCACAAAATATATCATATCCTTTATAAAGCATATGCAGAATAATAAAAGTAGAGTAGGATTTTTAAATATGTAAATAGAAACTCTAATACTGGAGTCAATATAGTAATTGTCATAAGTAGATGAAAATGGAACACCAATGATATAGCCTCAAAATTCAGTCATTAACTGAATTTTCAAATCAGTGGGGGAAAATCATCAGAAATCTAAAGTATCAAAATGACTAAACATATCATAGTTTGTTTTGGACTGTTTTAAAGCTAGCACTTATATTATGAAGATACTTTGAATTCTAGAAATTTGCCTCAAACTAAGAAAATAATATTGTGAAATGTTAATTTAGGAAGGGCTGGGAAACTGACCATTTTCTCATTTTCCTCTAATTGTTTTATCTCCTTAAATCTTTAATTTTGTTTAAGAAACAGAAAAGTAGGAAAAGCAAAATATATTTTTCTTCAATTCAGTATCTTTCTAGAATAAGTCAAACTGGTTCTTAATTGACCTCTAAGTATGGTGGAATTCATTCACAGTCAACAGAATATACAGAGGAAGTGCCACAAGTCATATGTCAGAGGGCAGCCAATTATCAATCACTTCAAAACCAACCCTCCCAAGAGTCCATTGACCCAAATAGTTCAGAACTCCATAGGTCATCAGAACTAAAAGCAACTTAAAAATAATTTGGTCCAACCCCCAGCCCTTTCTAGAGATCGAACGACCTAATTCCCAAGCAGCTAATGGATAGACAAACTTAGTGGTAGAACAAGGATGAGAACTCACATGACTGATTTTCAATAGAATTCACTGTATCATGCCATCTACACAGTGACTTGCAAAAAAATAAAAAAATAAACAGTGACTTGCTGAAAACAATTATCCTCTGATTTATTTAATCTTATATCAAGACTTTGAGATGGTCTTATAGTCAAAGAAATCTTCTACTTATGGATCAGTGCCAAATTTTCTATCTTTAGTTTTCATCTATTAAGCTTAAGGCTTGATATAAATATTAGAGGTGAGATAAGGTTTCCTTATCAACTCTTCCTTTATTTCTTAATTTGAATTTAAGAAGTTGGAACCATGTTATGGGAGGATGTTAGCTTTCCCTTCATCCTTGGGAGTTCAGAGTGAGAAGAAAGTGGAACAGAGAAAAGAAGGCACTCAAAACTCTCATGCTCACAAGAAATTTATCTCAGAGTATTAATGCAATGAAAGCCATCTTTATCCCAAAGAGGACAATGTATTCCAGAAAACTAGGAAGTTTGTGTGACATAGCTGTCCACAGCCACAGCAGAACAGCACAGCGGAGGACCTCTCAACATTTGGCATCTCCAGTCATTGACTATTTCTGAAGTTGTTGCATATGTATAATGGTTATGTTTTCCCCAAAATTACTACAAAGGGGATCAAAAATTTGAGTGTTGTTTAATGCTTTAATTATTACTCCAAATGATTCATCTTGTAGCTGAGAAAACAAGAACTCACGCTGACTGAGTGACTTGCCTGTCTCCAGACTCTGAAACCAGTGTTCTTCCATGGCATCGGGCACCTTCTATAAAGTAGGCCATATAACTAGCATGTGTGGCTTTGGGTGAAAACAATACGGGTCATTGAGAAAAACCTTGCCTTTCACTGGGTTTCTCAACACCCGAAAAAAGGGAAGCTTAGTTTTCTTCACTGTTGAAGATATTGAGACTCAAAGAGATTAAGTATCTGGTCAAGTTCATGGCATAGCCACTAAGTAGTAGAGCTTAGAGGAGTTTGAACTTGGAGAGTTCTCTCCAACTCAATAGTCCATGTTCTGTCTACTCCACAATACTGCTTCTGCTAGGTGTCCCTTTGTTTTCTCATTATTTTGGGGCATATTTTTCTTTCATACTCACATCTTTAATTAGAGGTAAATGAAATCTAGTTCTTAATTTTATTTTATCATAATTATCCAATAAACTTAGTCTTTGTTTTTAAGCAGGATTGTCTAAAGCATTCATATATTCTATGTATCCCCCTCAACACACCAAGAAGTTTTAAAAACTTAAAATATTTTTAAGTGTCATTGCCACTTTCATGCCTAATTATGGCCCTGCTGATGGTGGTCATTCACTCTCTCTGGCTGCAGCATTGACTGGAATGGAGAGCTGTGAAGGAGACAGTTCTTGGAAGAATCCCGGCATGTACAGAATTGGGAAAATGACTCAAGGTCCTGGGACACCATCCATCATCGCCACTTCTGAAACCAAAGTTGCAAAATCTAAGGGTGGCCCTATCACTGAAATTCCACTGCTTTCCCTCCCACTGTCACACCTGCCTGTGTGACACTGTCAGCTGAGACTTGGACATCCCAACCTGGCTATGAGCAATAGCATAGTATAAACATGATCTTTGAAATCTACTAGATTCAAAAAGATTAAAAACAGCATCCAGACACCTGTACTGTACTTCCCTGCCTTCTGCAAGCACTCAGCATGTTAAAAGACCAACTCATTGTTTACTTCAAGTAAATTTTCTAATTGATTTTACCACCCATGATACTGATAAACAAGGTCCCAATCTATGATGAGCACTTGTCCAAACATCTTATTATGTCAGAATGGGATAAGCCTTTCTCCAGTGCTTACTAAAGAAAATACTGGGGGGCTGAAAATCAATTCCCCTTTCTTATCAACTAGAAAAATGATTTTGAAACCATTTTTTCCTTTTCTTTTTTATTGAATTTATTGGGGTGACTTTGGTTAAAAAAGATATATAGGTTTCAAGTGTACTATTCTATGATGCATCATCTGTATATTGTATTGTGTGTACACCACCCCAAGTCAAGTCTCCTCTATCACCATCTATCCCTCCCTTTGCCCTCTTCTATCTCTCCCACCCCCTGTCTCTCTGGTAATCACCAGACTGTTGTCTGTGTCCATGAGTTTGTATTTTTAAACTGGTTTTTTAAATTATCATTATTATTATTCCCAGCACCGATTCAGTAGCTCAGGGACCCCTGAGAAGAGGCTGAGAGAAAGACTCTGGGCCTCCCAGCACCCTAGTGAGAGCAGCTTGACTTTTGACGTTCTACATAAGATTCCCTTTGAATAAAGAACATAGTGGGGAAGAAGGGTGAGTAGGCAGAGCACAAAAAAATTTTCAGGGAGTCAAACTATTCTATATGATACTGTAATGATGGATTCATGTCATTATTCATTTGTCCAAATCCACAGAATGTACAACACCAAGAATGACCCATCATGTAAATTATGGACTTTGGGAGATAATGATGTGTCAATGTAGGTTCATCAATTGTAACAAATGTACCTCTCTTGTGGGTGATGTTGATAATGGGGGACACTATATGTGTGAGGGTGGGTGCATATGGAAATCTTTGTACCTTCCTGTCAATTTTTCTATAAACTTAAAGCTTCTCTGAAATATAAAATCTATGAATAAAAAACAATATGGACACTTCTAAAAGTATCTTAAAGTCTTCACCCTCTCCAGTTGTTCTCAACCTTCTGGCCCTTTAAATACAGTTCCTCATGTTGTGACCCACCCATAAAATTATTTTTGTTGCTACTTCATATTTGTAATGTTGCTACTGTTATGAATCATAATGTAAATAGCTGATATGCAGGATGGTCTTAGGTGACCCCTGTGAAAGGGTCGTTCGAACCGCCAAAAGGGTCGCGACCCACAGGTTGAGAACCGCTGCTAAGCAGTTCAGTTGCACTTTTCCTGTGCCTGACTCTCATCTTTAATGCACTTAGCACTGTCCTATATTCGTTCCCCTTATGAGGAAGCAGATGTTGGGCTGGCATATGGTGCCTACTCATAAATTTCTTTAACCTTTCCCTGGTGTATAAGCCACAAGCAATGATGGGTTCCAGTGACCGGCCTTCTGAGCTGTCCCTGAGGAGTTCTGAAGCACTGGTCCCATTTGTTCACCTCGGGTGGGTGAGCCAGCATGGTGGGCATCCATCCATCCTCTGACAACAGGCCCAGATGCAGACAGCAAGAAGCCAGCAGGTTGAATCAGGCTCTGAGAGCTGCACCTAGCATCCCACCTGGAAAAGCCCAATCTGCAGGAGCCCGTGGTCCTCTGTAGCCTGCAGGTGTGACTGGAGGGGCTGAGCCAAAGATTTCAGCTGCCTAGGGTACTCGGTGAATTGCACTGAAGATAGATGATGAATGGCAAGGACTGGAGGCTCAGATTGGTAGATGCTGAGGCAAGTTTTCAAAGGTTAGGCTATGGGACACCCAGAGGTGTCTATGAAGGTCAAAGGAAGAGAGGCCTCTCCTGACATAAAAATCGCAGTTGACACTCACCCAGCACCCTTTTCTCCTGAGGGCTGTAATGGCAGAAATGGTCTGATTGCATGTGATTCTGCATTTGCACGTATTTTGCCTGTAGTTGATTTGCTTTAGTCATATCTTCTGATAGATACTGCAAGTAATTTAAGAACAAGCCATGTCTCCTGAAATATCACCTTTCTTCTAAAGCACCTACCACTAACCTGGGCACATGCTATATACTCGTAACCATTTACAGACCAAATGACAGATTGGAAGCCACCACCACTGACTTTTCTCACAGCAGCGGCAGTAACTAATACTGATGTGACACTGTTCTGCTTATACAGTCATAGTGGATTATTTGCTTTCATGGATATTGTCTAATGTGATAGATTATTATGCCTATTTTACAGAAAATAACACTGAAACCATTGTTTAAAGAATTAGCCCAAAGCTGTAGAGATCTTAAATATAAAAGGATAGAATTCATGTTTCCTGACTCAGATTCTAGTTGTAGCTGAAGTCGACCTGAACTTTAATTGTAGAATAAGGCACAGTAGTTGCTGTTCCTTTAAAAAGGAAGTTAGGCAGGTAAGGAGTCACACGTATGTATTTTAGTGGTAGGGCAGTACTATAACTATTGTTGAAATTAGGTTCCATTGTGAGTGTGGAGCCTTACCTATCCCTTTGTTTTTCTACTCATCCATCCTGGTATGTGCAGTCAGTCCCACGAGGAGCTTTGGTGAGAGCTTGAGGTGTATGTAATATATAATAAACGTGTTGTGCTAGAATAGTCTGTATAATCAATGAGATCATGAAGGAGGATGCCTCCAATTCTGACCAATGGGGAAAAAGCCTCACAGAAGAGTAACCATTAGGCCTGATCTTGCAGGATAGAGAAGGAGCATGAAACAGAATTGTAGCAAAGGAACCACATAAGCAAGAGGCGGGCATGAAAGAACATGGCATTTTTGATGAACTGTGGGTTTATTCCCATCCCTCACTGTGCTCTCCTCCCTCTTTACCCGTCAATTCCTCCTAAAATTCAATCAGCCTACAGGGACTTATTGGGCATTGTCTCATGCCAGATATTGCCATTTCTTTATTTCCCACCTCAGTTGCTTGTTACCTTACACCTGGATAACTGCAATTGTTTTTCTGCAGTAGACCGCTGCCCCTGGTCATTCAACACCGATTCAGTGAATTATGTGGGAGGCACTGTGTTGGGGGCCTGTAAGGTATAAAACGACCTAAAGCAATAACCCTGTCTTCAAGGAGTTTGAATTCTTGCGGGGGAAACAGGACAGGTATAGAAATAACTATAATTTATGGCCTAATATGAGTGCTACAGAAGTGCTGTAAAATGAATTATAGGCATTTGCACAGTGTAATAGAACTCCATTATGACATGGTTCATTAGTACATGCGTTTGGATATACTATAAATCAGCCCTTGATACAAACAGAAATGATGAGCGAATCAATTAGAAGGAGAAAGCTTTTTTTTTTCCTCCAGATGAAGCCTGCATGGGAGAACTAAGACCCAGGTTTCAAGTTCACCATCATCTTTAATTTCTCCATAGCTCTCCTTGAGATCCAGGACAATAGGACTGTGACAGCTGACACTGGAAGAAAGAGCTGAAAACCGGGTCAAAATCCAGCAAGTCATTGTCAAAGGCAAGGTCAAAGTACTATGTAGAGTTTCCTATAATCTCACACAGAAAAGGTGGGAAGAACACTGTAAAACAGACCACCAGTTCAGATGATGGAAGATAAGAGAGTGTTAAGGTACAAGGGAGCTAGGATATGGTCAGTCAATCAAATTAACTCCAGTGCTCACTCACATCTCCCTATACATGCTCTGGCTTCAGTTACCTTCTCTATATAACCTACCCTAACACCCTTCCTTTCTGAGATCTAGGTTTATATATCTGCCCATTCAACCCCTCCCCCTGGATATCTATTTCACTAGTTCCAAGACTACAGTGACCCTCTGTTCCCCTAAGCCTGCTGTCTTGTATTCCCTAATTGTTGCACTGTCTACTACTTAGTTATAGAGTGAGATACTCAAGAGACATCTAATCACTCACTGCCTTCTCCCTCTTTTCCTATAGCCAAACTATTACCAAATGATGTTAATTTACCTCTGAACTGTCTTTTGATTTTATCTGCATGTTTTCCAACTCAGTGGCCACCCCTCTGGTCTAGGAAGGCTGAACTACTGTAGTTGCCTTCTCACTGGTCCCCCTACAGCCTTTCTGACTACTCCACTGCTCTCAGGGTGATCTTTGCAAAAGGGAAATATGACTATATCACTCATGACATTTCTATTGTTATGACATTTCTATTGTTTTCCATTGCTTTGAAAATAAAACCAAAATCATTAGCATACCTCAAGGATCTTGATGTATCGAGTTTAAACTATCTCATTAACCTCATTACGCATATTTCTCCCCAAACTTCTTGTAATCCAACCACCGTGGCCTTCCCTTGGAATCAAACATGCCACTATCTCTCCTGGTGCAGTACTGGGTTCAGGCTATTCTCTCAGACATGGTCACCTTCTTCCCCCTGCAACTATTTCTCATGACACCTGGTTCACTAAGACCCATCTTTGAAATCTCAGCTCAAAATTCCCTTCCTTAGAAATGTTTCCCTGACCTCTATATTCATTCCTTATCTTCCATCAAGGGTAGATTCTTGAATTCATGTTCTAGGGCTGTGTTTCTTCTTCAGCACACTAATCTCAGTTTGTAATGAAAAATTTATCAACATTTATTTAACGAACATCTGTATTTCCATGCAGATTGTAATCTATATGAGAACAAGAACTGCATCTGTTTTTTCTTCCCATTTTATCTCCAGTGAAATCACAGGACTCTGGCACATGGTAGGCATTACTGAATATCTGTTAAACAAACACTTGAACCATAGTGAGTGTAAGCGAGACTAGGCGAAGTCAGGTCAGGTGGGGTGCAAAGAGAAATACATCCAAGAGAGGATGTGCCTGATACAGGCTCCTTTTAAAAAAGGTGCTGGATTAAAAAACTGTGGTACATCTACACAATGGAATACTACGCTGCTGTAAAAAGGAAGGAACTCCTACCATTTGCAACAGCATGGATGGAACTGGAGAGCATTATGCTAAGCAAAATAAGTCAGTCAGAGAAAGATACTAGTAAATATCACATGATCTCACTCATTTGTGAAATATAATGAACAACATAAACTAATGAACAAAAACAGATCCAGAGACAGAGAAGCATTGATCAGACTCTCAAACTTCAGAGGGAAGGTAGGAGAGGGTGGGGGTAAGAGGGAGAGATCAACCAAAGGACTTGTATGCATGCATATAAGCCTAACCAATGGACACAGACACCAGTGGGGTGAGAGCATGAGTGGAGGAGTTGGAGGGACAATGGAGGGGATAAGGACACATATGTAACACCTTAATCAATAAAAAAAGGGAATCAATATGATCAATTATTGAGCACTTATTTTGGACAACAGTGGACTAGGTGCTTCAGATACATACTAATTTAAATCCTTACAACAAGTGGCAAATGAAATAGGAAGGTCTCCCTTTATAAGTGAAAACCTCTGGTTTGCAAAGGGAAGAAACTCATACCCACAACGTACATCTAAGTCTGGAATTTGAACACGAGTCTGGTGCTCACAAGTGGAAATGATTAGTTTTAAATGTAATGGAAAGAGTTAGATGTGATGGAAAGATATAGTGGAAATGTTTCTTGAAGTTGCTCTGTCATCACACATGTAAACATGGTTGAGGAAATGTTCTTAGTCAAGATGAGGAAGTGATAGATTTTCTGATGATTCTGATTCAAACTCACCAAATAGTGCAACTCTTAAAGCGTCCCAAACTCCTCAAAATGGAACCCGTCCTAAAGTATTGTAAGAGATCATAGAAAGGTAGAAAGAATAAGGGTGTCCCCTGTGACAGGTCTTTTGTTAATTCCTAGACAGGAACATCAAGGATGGGCACAGATGGCCAGGAAGGCACAGATCGGAACCAAGTTCTGCGTGACATTCAGTGTGGACATTCCCCGTGATCACAGCAGAATTTTTAAGGCGAGAAGCTCGAAGAAAGATGAGCAATTCATTAGTGGCCAAGTTTGAAAAGTCACTATAGTCACTGTCTAATGAGGCTTCTCGCCCAAATCTCCAAGAAAAAAACCAACATCTCCATTAGCTGGTGACAAACACCCTGCACAGTTCGGGAACCAAGGTTTTGTTGATTGCTGACACTTGAGAGAGGGTAGTGATTCATGTTATGAAAAGAACTAGATTTTTTTTTAAGAGATGCAACTTGGTAACTAATTTTTGTCTCTCCCTGCCAGTGTAACCGTTTGAATGTTAATTTAATTTTACAGAATATCATTTATGTAAATGTAATTAGAAGGGAAACATGATCTGGAGATGCACAGCACCAAAGAAAATTTATTACTCTAAGGGGTATTGCTCTAATCATTCAACTGCAATATTGAGTTTCCCCAGATTTAATCTAAAAGCAATAAATTACAAAAAGCTAATGCCCTGCCCAACAACAAGCTGTCATGAACCCAAGTTTCAGGGAGGGAAACCAGAGGAGGAAGAGAGGGAAAAAAGCCTGAACTTTATTTCGGCAGCAGGCGATCGTCAGCTTCAAATTTCCTTCCATAAAACTCAGTAGAGCCAACATAAGTCGGGAAAAATAGAAAGCTTCGTTCACTAAACAAGAACAAAGTGATCACTTCCAACCTCCTATTGCTTTTCCCTGCAGACAGTTGACCGGGGCTCTCTACTTGCTGCTAAACATTATTAGAAATGTTTGAAGTTCAGGACTCCATGCTCCCCGACAACAGAGAGAGAGAGGAATCCAGCCAGGATGCAGCAGCCCTGTCTCTTCACCTTATGACTGGGCTGTGCTTTTGCAAAGAAGAGGAAAAGACACAGCCTGATTAACGTCAAGGTCCATATTGCATTCCACTGCGTGCCTGCCCGAGGGCCAGTTCTCCCGGGGCACCTTGCCAACACAGAGAAGCAAGCCTGCTAAAAGGAAATACTCTTCCATCTCCTCCTCATCTCTTCATGCTCAGTGAGAGGTTGTGATGGGAAGAACTTGGGGTTGTAGGTGGTCTCCCTGTTGCATAAACCCCATACCTGAACTTGAACATGGTGTAGGCTACCTGGCCCCTTAAAGGTGCTCAGCAATTGCCAGGAGAAAAAGAGGAAATCAGTAAATGGACAACCTGGCTCACAAAAGAAACCCTGGGTGAGGTATTTAAAAATGCCATTGCCTGGGTTCCATCACAGAGCAATTAAATTAAGATTTCTGTGGTTAGGGCGCAGACATGGGTATATTTAAAAAGCCCACCCCTCCTCCCATGCTGCTCCGGGTGATTTTAATGCATAGCCCACAATGAGAACCGCAGTCCTGGATCAAGGTGATGATGTGCAATGGGATGCCTGTGTTCCATGGGTTGCCTGGTCACAGAATCATTCTAGTGGACGTGTCAAAGGGGAAGGAGAAATGTCTCTACACATAGAGAACAGAGAGACAATTGCAGCTGGCCAGGTAGGCAGCGGTGGTTATCAAGTAAAACCATACCTCAAGTAACTGAGCATTCAGTATGTTTGTTTTGTTTCCTCTACCACCTCCAAATTCTCCACCTTGCACACACAAGCACATGGTTCACTATTCAAATGGACTTGACTGAACGTTCCTCTCCTTCCAAAATTAGTTTAATGAAGACCCTTTAGCAGATTCTTTAAAAGATAAAGTATTTGTCAATGTTGTTCTGAAGTATTTTAACAATGGACAAAGGCAATACCTTTATGCCCATTGGGTTGAGCACTCACTTCAGACCTCACTGACTGACACAGGCTGTCTGGTGATCAATAACTTTTGGGCACGAGAGAAGACAGAATTGACAGAGGAAAAAAATGTTCATTTCTGACTCCATTTCTAGGAACAATGTTTTAGCTGATTCTGTTACTTTTTAATTGCACTTGCTAAACAAAGCATGCTGATGGGTCAAACAGAATTCAATTGTCCAAACAAGTCAGGCAGAAGAGCATCCCTTTTTACCTGGTCGGTGGAGGCTGAGCTCTCAGTCTCTTCTCCACGAGTGAGCATAAGACCATTAGATCTCATTTCTCACTAAACTTTTTCTTCCAAAGCAAACATCTCAAGAGTGTTAAATTAAGCAATTCATTATCACAGCCCCCTGTATTATATTACAAAATTAAACAACTAATTATTTTTTTTCACAGTGTAGATATTTAATTATTAGCTAGTTCCTCTCTCAGGAGTCAACCAGACTACATTATAGTACAACTCATCTTTCCCTTCTTGTTTCAAAAGGTGCTAAATAATTTCATTGAAAAATCAGCAAAAGCAAAATAATAAAAATTGGTTTTTTAACAGTCATATCATGAGGCAATGATAAAAATTTCAGCCACCTACTTGGGTAGCAACAACTCATAGAGAAGAACTTATAGGTGTTTTTTTTCCAGTTTTATTTGGTTCACATATCACATCGCAACTAGAAATATAATGTGCTCAACATCACCAACCAAGGGCACCAAACAAAGTCACCAACCAATGACCAACACATTCTTTTGCATTGAAAAATAATTTAGAAGAAACTCATTCCTTGTAAGAGTTACACATCAGATTCTCAAATTAAGTTGATCAAATATTCACAATTCATATACATTTCCAGGTAAGTATGCAGCTGAGATAGAATGAAATGCTATGGGATTATTTAGATAATAAAACAACATGAATCATTTTGTCAGGAAAACATGGCCCATATAGTTATATCTCTCTTTATTTCCAGTTACAGTTATTTGCCTAGAATCTAGGCCCTAGATCAGTGATGGCGAACCTTTTAAGCTCAGCGTGCCAGCATTTTGAAAAACCCTAACTTAACTCTGGTGCCGTCACATATAGAAATTTTTTGATATTTGCAACCATAGTAAAACAAAGACTTATATTTTTGATATTTATTTTATATATTTAAATGCCATTTAACAAAGAAAAATCAACCAAAAAAATGAGTTCGCGTGTCACCTCTGACACGTGTGTCATAGGTTCGCCATCACTGCCCTAGATCATCTACATTCTGGTCTCAATCCCTCAATTCATTTAACCTATTGAGATACAGCATTTGCTGAGTAATATGTAAATTCTCACTATCAACTCATGAAGAAGAGAAAGAAATGGTTGTGGCCTACTAATAAAATGGGAAGAAAGAAAACATAGGAATTAGGTTGGTCCTAGAATCAAATTAGGACCGTTGAGAGCTAAAAGAAGAAATATCAAGCTATCACAAATGGAAAACACCTGAATAATATAAATAAACTTGGTTGCCTTAAATCTTTTTGGAATAATGAAGGGTAAATACAAACCCATTCGTTCACACTTACATTCATACACAGAGGTTTAATACATTGCCCAAGTATACACAGTTAGCAAATAATGGATCTGAGGTTTGAAAACAAAGACATGCATCCACCCAAAAACCAAAGTCATTGAAAAGTTTGAATGGACAATCAGAGAGGACAGCTTTTGGTCAGATCGTTCAGAGAAAGAGGCCAGTCACATGTAGATTTGGGCTAGAACATTTTAAGCAAAGGGAGCTTCAACTGCAAGGACTTGAGGTGGAAGAGGCTGAAAGTGAAGGGAGAGAGAGAAAGCCAGCTGGACTGGATCAGGCTCCATTTGTCAATGCCATTGTTGTCCACTTGCATTATAGCACCAGAAATTGGTAATGGCCACATCCTCCAAAAAGCACAGGTGAACACTTTTCATTCCAAAAGGAAAGGCCTTTTGATTATTTTGGCATTTCAATCGTTAGTGTGCAAGGTAATTACTAGCTGCCTAACATTTGAGCAGGATTGATAGATTCCATTTAGGCCAATGTGTGGCTTATGCTTTCCCACCCCAGGAAATTCGCCAAGGTCAGTAGGTTACAGGGCAAATAAATGTCACGATATGTCAGAATTTCTTATTCTTGTTGCATTCCTCTGGCCTTCTTGTTGCAGGTACAGAGCCAGGCTGGAGAGCTGATGGGGCAACGCCAGCCCAGTGCTGCATGTAGAAGCATTTATGAACACTCAGTGACTGGATCAGTTAGAGTAGGTATTTGAGGCAACAAAAGATTCCTCCATTTTATTTACTACCAGAAATGAAAAGTTAAAAGGTGCAAAAAGCTGTGTTTATTTTATAAAGTCTACTGGTTTTTTTGTTCTCTTTTTATGGAGGTATGATTGACATGCAAAGAAGCTGTACATATTTAATGCATGGATCTTGATGAATTTGAATATAAGTATACAATCATGAAACTGTCACTATCTAAAATGCCATAAAGTTAACCATCATCTCCAAAAGTTTATTTACTCCTGCTCTTTTATGTTGATGAGCATAAGTAAATGCATTATCCTTTTTAAAGGTTGAATTAATAAAACAAGGTGTGTTGGGGAGAATGGGGTTGGGTGGGTATTCTGAGAAGCAAACTAGCCATTTTGGTTGATTTTTTCCTTCTATCAAGTAGATGCATTTTTTGTATCATATAGATACAGCCTTGAATTTCAAAATATGGAAAAAAATTAGAAACTATTGTACTTCATGGTTGATATAGGTAATGTATTCAATTTGGGTCATAAGCAAGTTTATTTAAAACTGTCTATAATCTAGACATTCTGCCTGGCTTTCTAGAGCTTGTTTTACCAGAGCTCAGGGAGCCCAGTTCTAGTAAAAAGTTAAAAACAATTCTGAAATTCATGTGCAATTGTTTGAGTCTAATAAATCTTTGTAAAGTTATGAAGGGAGCCAAGGGGAATGCATTTGACCCAGGTCTAACAGTTATTTACTAAAACTTGTGCCAAACACTGTTGTTTTCATTATCCAAGGGCCTTCCTATAGCATAGTTATTTATTACAATTTCTTAATTATTCATCCCAGCCAGGTTTATAATTATAAACCTGCCACCAATGACAAGGTAATATGTAATTCCTTAGAAATCTCATTTTTTATCTCATGTTAATTAATGCTCTCTTATAAATTGTGACCTAACCATAAAATCCACTTAGTGCTTGAATTTAATCTTTCATATTCATTGAAAAACCAGACGAAATCTGCTCCAAGGCACCCAGGTAAGCCCAATGAGCTGGTTTGATACACAGTTGAATATACAACAGGCTTATTTCTTGGTGTGAACTATGTGAATTCCCACCGTGAGTAATATTTGCAGCATGGCATCAGCTAAGAGTTTGAAGGGGGAGGGGCATAAGAATCATTCTTTTCTTCACTCTAAGAGGCAGCTCTCTGTCAAGATTTCAACATTTTTAAACGTTGACAAGCAGGTACACTCTAAGACGTGCTTTTCGCCTGGCTGATTATGTAAATTATATTCATGGAATGCGTCACTTGGGCATTCAGGTGCAAGCCCATGGTGTCTAATACATGTCCTCCTTGTCAGGAGCAACAGCACTGTACATTTTCAGTAAAGATAACTGATCAGGGGAAAGGAAAAAAATAACTGCTATTTTCAACCAGAACTATAGAAAGTGCCCTTAGTCCAGAAAAGATGGGATGGCAGGCTAAGCCTGTAAAGTACAGCTCTGACCTTATTAGCCAGGCTCCTGTGTTAAATATAGTGGCTATAATAGAATTTGTATGCCCTAGTTTCCGACAGGTTGAATGTTGCTTAGTGATCCAGGGGCGGGAACTGGCTGCCTGCATTCAAGGGAGATCATAGATTACAGACATTGCCTGGGCATTGCAACCAGAGGATGCTGTTAGAACGGCTCACAGAGAGAGAGAGACAGCTTCCTAATGCCGGTAATTGGAAGGAGGCTGGATTTGTTATCTATTACAGAGTTATGAATTACTCCAAAACTATTTCTTTATTTCAAAACTATTTATCTGTGGGTCGGGAAACTGGGCTGGCTTAGGTGGTTCCTCTGTCTCATGTGTCCCACGGAGAGCAATCAAGGGGTCAGTCAGGGCGGTGGCCATCTCAAGGCTCCACAGAAGAAGGATCCTATCACTTGCATTAGAAGCACATCACTAGGCTCAGCCCACATGCAAGGATGAGGGATTACACAAGGGGATGAATAGCAGGAAGCAGGGAGCAGGGATCCTTGGTAGACATTTTATAAGCCCTCCTACCAAAAAACCCTGAGGTCTCTCAGGCACCCAAAATATCTCTCCCCTATAATGACATGCTTGTCATACTTCAAGCCAACAAAATGAAATGGTAGCACCTTGGCTCTCCTCCTACGCCATGGTGACTGGCAGGAAATATAATGGTGTTATTCACAGGCAGTACATGGCATAGGGCAAAAAGCAAACATTTTCCATTCCAAATACAAACAGAAAACCATTCTTTCTGGGCTTAAATGGGTTTGAATATCCTTTTCCTTCATGTCTCCAATACACACAAAGCCCCTTCCAAAAGTCCAGAGGAGAACCTTACGCTGCAAGGAGGAAGGCAGACACAGCAGGGTCCCCGGGAGCGCCAGGGAGCTGCAGCCACCCGAGCCACCCACAACCAGCCTTGCACAGAGCATAATGGATAGAAGCAAAGCCTTTGGTGAAAATCACTTGATGACCACTCTTAGCTGATGACTTTTCTTGTCAAGATCCTAAGCAACGCTAACACTTAACAATAAAGCCATTGAAACCAGAAGCAGACTTTGCCCAAGCGAGAGGCACAAAGGATGTGTGACTAGAACTACCTTTGGCAAATAAAGGGGAGCAGAGAACAAATCAGAAACAGCTCCTTGGCCACACAGGCTAAAGGCTATGACTCATCCTAAATAGTGAGCAACTGGAAGACTGTCACCAATATCCACTGTGTGTTTGTTCTATTTTGTAAGGTGATGGGTGGGGTTTTCTGTTGAATCGCCTTGGAACTCTCTCTGTTTGCCTGACAATGACCCAACAGGGACTGATTGCTTTCTTCTTAGGTGGAAAGTCTGAGGAACTTTCCATGGGTGCATGGAAACAGGATCTACACCCAAATCACTTTCCAAGTGACCAGAAACTACGATTTTCAGTTGTTGGGCATTTGTATTTCCTCAGAACAGCCTTTAAAAGTTTGTTTCTAAGCTAAGACTTCTTAGTACAAAGCAAGCCAAACATACTGATCCCCGTTTCAAGTCTGCTTTCACAGCTTTATAATAGGGATCCCAGCAGAAGTCCAGGTTCTTTCCAAAGAGGAGTAGCCTCATAGTACATCCAGTGGCCTCCCTGTCCGAGCACACTGACCTACAGGATGAGCAGAGAACTGAAGACCCCCTTGTCTGCTGCCCCTTCTGCCCCTGAGTTCCAGCTACAGTGATGTTGCTGGTGTTCACCTGAGAACCTTGCTCTGAATAAGTGGATGTGTATCAATACTATAGAAAATGTCATATTATTTTTATTATAGGGTGACTCACTCATTTTGCTATTGTTGTCTTTATTTTGTACAGCCCAAATTTAAAGAAACGGCTAAGTATCATAATCGAGAAAGCCATGGGCTCAGTGTGGAAACTAACTATGAGAATGAATGTTCCAGTGCTCAAAATGGATGCCATTTGGTAAGTTTGCATATTTCATAAAATGGCATTTTAATGGGCTTATTTCAGCCTGGGTGTCTTGTGATACCACTGGTGTTCAGTAATTTATTGTTTTAGGGGATGTTGTTTTTTGTTTGTTTGTTTTTGAGTCAGTAAAGCTTGAAGGTTGTCTTAGCCTGGATTCCACAAGGAGCAAAATCTAAGAAAATAGCCATGTGTAAGTAGTTTATTTGGGAACGTGATCCCAGGAACCAGAGTGAAATGGGAGGAGAGAGAGTCTATGCAAGGGCATCAAATGGGTGACTAGTGGCTCAGTCTTGCAGGCTCATCTGAGAAGCAACATGAAATGCATCTCGGGAACACAGGAAGAAGCATTTACCCAGTGACTCCTAGTTGCTATTGGTGAACATTTCTCCCAACCTGGGATTGATTCCTCCCACTTCTGGGTTGCACATTCTTGGGCATCAAGTGAGTTCCTAAAGCATCCAATGCAGTGGCTCCACCAGAGAAGCTGCATGTCTATGAGAGCACCGGCCTGTACCTTCTGGAAACTGGTTGGAGACCGCACAGAACTCTTGCTTGTAGTAGTGGCCGACATAGGTATGGGTGTGGCTTAGAAGATTAGAAATGGTGCTTAAAGTTGTCTAATAAAACAGTTTTCAGCTAGAAAACACACACACAGAGATCATCTATTTACAAAGGAATAACATCTCAAGTGCTCAGTGGAAATGAAGAGATAGTACTGAGGCTGTGAGACACAAGAACTTATCTTATGAAGGGAGAGTTTGGCTTGTTGGTTTCCCTAGGCACCATGATAAGTATGTCATTGTAACAGAAGGATATTTGGGGCTCCTGAGAGATCTGCTCGGTACCTTAGATAGGATGTCTTTAAAATGGCTCCCCAGACTGGCCAGTGTGGCTCAGTTAGTTGAGCATCAACCCATGCACCAGGAGGTCACTGGTCCAGGCACATACTTGGATTGTGGGCTTGATCTCCAGTAGGGGGTTTGCAGGAGGCAGCCAATCAATGTATCTCTTTTATTGATGTGTTTATCTTTCTCCCTCTCTCCCTTACTCTCTCAGAAATCAATAAAAACATATTGAAAAAAATAAATTAATAACATGGCTCCCCAAACTCCCACCTCCTGGAATTCATGCCTTTATTTAAGCTTCTCTCCTTGTTTGTAAGCTAGATCTAGTGACTTGCTTCTAATGTAAAAGAGAAGTCATGGAACATTGAGGGGAAAAATTATTTCATTTAAAAATATTTTAGGTCTCATCCTATGAGAATGTGAGCTCCAGGAAAGGTACAATTGGGCCAACAATCATATCACCAGCCATGAGACAGTGTTTGGAACATAATAGAAGCTCAATGAGCACTTGTTGAATGAATACAACTAAGTAAGGGAAGAAGGGAGTAAGTGATGGTCAGTATGGAAATCAAGGAGAGATCAAGCCTAGTGGATTTTCAAGTGCATAAGTAATCAGGAATTCTCCCAATAACCAGAGTGAGAACTTAAAAATCCCCACATTACACTGGAAAGATCCTGGGACACATATTTGGAAAAAAACTATTAGCTTTTTCTCTGAATAACTCTGAGTTTGTTTTCTTTTTTCTGTCAGAGATGTTAATAATAATGATTTCACAAAATTGCGAGAAACCATAAGTCTGCAAATAAAAGTACTTTGCAAATTCACAAAGCAATAAACAAATATCTGTTATTATGTGTCCTGCCTTCTCTGATAGTCACCTGCAAGGCACCATCCCTTTCTCTTGAGTTAGAGCCACCGGGAAAAATTGTAAGTCTCAGGAACCATTTCTGTTTTTTCCTCATCTTCTAAATGAAATAGTTTGGCTTTGCTTCCAAACCAAGGTGAAAGCAAGGTAGAAATAAAGTAAAGAACAAAGAGAAAGAAAGTTAGACAGAGGAAAATGTAACTTGCCATGAGGACTGATCATGAAGATTTTACATGTTGCCAAAAACAAAATGTGATATTTTCTCATGTGGCATGTTTATGGATTAATTTCTTTGTTTTGTTTTTTTAATTTACTACATGTTGTTGTTTTTTAATAGTATTACAGATGTCTCCCATTTTCTATTTCTTTTGGGGGGGGTGTGGTTTGACAGAACCTAAGAGGAAAACAAAAACCTTTTCATCCAAGTTCTATAATGTTCGAGATGCTTAGGATTTCACATTCCTCTGTGATTCCAACTGACTCACTCAGCTATAGGGTTAGATTTTTTCTAGTTTTCACCAAAATCATACATATAAGAAGGAAACAAGCCTGTAGGATTGAAATGCTTGGAGAGAGCTATCAACTCATTGTCTTAGAGGGAATTCCTTGAAAAGCAGTAGGAAGAAGGCAGCTCATGTTGGAGTTAGTGGGAAAAGAACTGGGAGTAGGAGCTATAGGAGAAATAAGGGAAGGCCGCCAATCTCCGAGTCTTTTAAAGCAGCTCAGCTTTGAATGGTAGGACCATACCTGCTGCTCAATTATTGAAATATAGACGACGCACTACTTGGTGAGTACCTGCCCCTGCATCAAATATACCTGGCTAGATAGTCCCACAATCCAGCAATTGGATGGTCGATGCCAGGGCCAGCATGGCACCTGCTGTACCCTGTCTAAAGGGTTGATTTATTTTTGAACTTGTGCCAGTTGCTCAGGCTGTACCATATCTGTGTTAAAGATGTTCATTATCAATCCTGTCTTGATGCTATTTTATACTTCTTCCCTATCCTGGTTCCCAGTCTCTGAACATAGGTGGACACACAGGTGCACACACACACACTACGTATGCTTATATGTACATGCTAATTAGTCCACATGATGCCCATGTGCACACATGTGCCAATGTACACATACATGCACATACATACATGCACAAACACACATGCCTGTATACAGACACATGCGCCGACACACACCTGCACACACACCTGCACTCACTTTGCCCAGCTTCTCCACCCTCCCCTGCCCTTGTTCTGTTAGCACTCATCTCTCACACGAGGGCTTAGTTCCTCAGCCTCATCTTCGGTCTAATGATGGCAGACTAAAAATGGTGAATCACACCATTGATGTACTCCCCCCATGTTTACCTTACACCAAATTGCTCCAATATTCCTGGAGATACTTAGCATTTACAAACTGTTTATTTTCTGATGCATGCTGGAGTCTTTGTAAGCCTCATTCTTCTCTTCTGTAAAGTGATTCCTATCATATCTGGCTCACAGATCTAAGGCAAGGAATGTAAAGGATTAGCACAGGGCCTGAACATAGTTACAATAAATGCTAATTGTTGCTATCATGGGATTTATTGTTCATGTTTTTATCATTAGGTTTTTGAGTACCATATACTTCCAATTAACCCATCACCTTTTCAAAATGGTATCTACAATAAAGGACAAAGACTATAAGTATTTCTTCGCTTACTTTGTTTATTTTTTACTTTAATTGGTAAAGAAAAGGAGAGAGGCAAGTATGCTTAGAAGTTTTGGATTAGATTTAAATGAATTTAGCAGCTGATATTTATAGAAAATTAAAATAAACTAAGACTCTTTAAAAGCTATTTCTTCACAATATCATATTTCAGCTAAATCTCGACTAACACAATAATTCTGAGAGTTTCAATTAAGGGCCAGGAGGATTCAATATACAGTCTCCTCTCTGGAAGATCAGTACAGATTTTTTCTTGCACTTCCTTGTGCAATGCAAGGGGCCATATAAGACACCTATTACACATCTAGGGAGGACATTAGGAAAGTACAAACTGCATCCAAAGTACATTTTACTCCTAATAATTAGGACTGGATGAACAGCTAGAAAAAAAATATGAACCTGCTCAAATGAAATTGGTTAGCTCTAACTGATATAATGCAGTTTTCCAAAGAATAATTGATATTATATAATCATAACTGCCAGTTTATGTCACAAAAGTGACATTTGACACGTTCCTGCTAACCAGCCTAACATCATCCATTAAAACATCACTTGTGTAATGACATTTCACCAGTCCGTTTAGCATCATAATTTCTGACATCACCTCTTTTATGAAACCAGAAGATTGAAGAAAGGTGATTGGGAAGATCTTTCGACTGAAAAACAGCGCTCAGCTTTGATTTGCACTTTCAGATTCTTTCATGTTTTTAATCCTGTTGCCAGGATAATTGTTAGGTAATAAATAAACAAATAAAATCACAGTGGAAGTCATAAGGACAACTTGTTCCTTCTCTAGTTTCCCTTAGTTATGGTTCAACATCCCTGGGTGGTGCTAACAGGATTTTATTTCACAGCTGAACTGTAAAATGGTTGTTCTTGGAAATCCCTGGGAAATAGGAAACAGGAAAGAAAATCTTTGAGTTTGAGCTTGAGTGTGGAATAGCATATTCATGTCTCACCAAACCATTTAAAAACAATTTCTATGTCAGGAAGGTTGCATGTTACCTGTAGGCCTTCCAAAGGCGAATGACTTGTTTTTTACCTGGGGCTCATAAGCATGTGCTATAGAAAATGTGACGGGAAATGTGCAGATAATGTTTTGCCGAGCTGGACACTTGAAATGTGCTTGATTTTGTGAACTAATGCCACAAAATTCAATTTTAAAAAAAAGAAACAGAAGAAAAACCTTGATCCTGAAGAAGAAACATTTACTTTTCTCCATCTAAAACACTGGATTTTAAGGCAAGAAGGAGTTGTTTCCTAAACTGTTCATTGAGCACCTCCTAGACCACCAGCTACATGAATAAGGAAATGGAGTCCAACAGGAGGGGAAGAAATAGGCCTCTCCTTCAATTCCATGATCTTGCCATGATCAAGTGTGAAAAATGCCAGACATGGCACCTCATTTATAAGAGCTAATAAACAAGTGCGTGCTGCCTTCCCAGCCTCCCCCTTTTATTTACAATTTGGTAGCAGAAGGGCAAAGGTGACTCTTCAGTGTTTTAATTCATCATTTTCAAGAAAGTAATCAAGTAGACTCCTCCAAAGTCATTTATGTAATTATGTGTATAAATATCATAAGAATTTACAGAAATTTTACGGGTTTTTTTTGTTTGTTTTTTATACCACGCAGCTGAGCAGGGAATACTGTAAGGACTAAGGTAGACATTCTTGACTTCCACTAGCTTTGGGTTTGGGGAATGCTAAAGTCACACGTCTCCTTCCAGGCTAACCTATACCTAAAATAAAAAAAGAAGTACTCCCCAAAAAGTGCCATCAGGAAGATCATATTAGAAGTCTCAAAGTTTTACCTAGTATTTGGGGTTTTCGTTGTTAAATTCAATCTTTGAATTCATTGGATTAATGGGATTGCCTACATCAGTCAATGGTAAAACAAACAAAAAATGCAAACAAAGATGAAAGCAAAGCAAAAAGTTGCTTGTATTTGAATATTTTACGTAGTTTGCACAGAATTGACAAATTCTGCTTTATCCTATAGGATATTTGACTAATTCTGACAAGCAAGTTCAGGCCTTGATGGTCGCTGGGCAAAGTCCCATGACACCAAGACACAAGGCATAGCTGTTCACACTATTTGATGATTCAACACTAAAAAGTATCACAAGTTCTTGTTCATTTTGGTATGGTTCCTGGTGGATGTCTCACCCTCACAAGGGAGATTTTCCATAGTTTTCTGAAAGCTAACGAAGATAAAAAATAAGACTTTGTGTCATAAAGATTCTTCCTTGATTTGTTGCCTCTGAAATTGCAGTCACGTCATGAGATTTCTGTATATTGATTCTTGAAGGAAAGGTTATCTTTCTGAGGACATCTTTGAGTTAAGCAAAATAAAAATTAAGTCTGATGTTTGTGATAAAGAGAAAATATACTTTTATTACTAACGAGTGGTGGCCATTTATAACAAAACATACCAACAGTCCTTACATATTTACACACACACACATGAGATGAGGGAGTAGGGTTATTAACTTTGTAGAATTTTTAACTTACAGAATGCCTTGGAATCAAAGTTTGAGAACTGTTTAGCCAGTTTTGGTAATGCATGAATTCAATAGCAGATAAGATCAAACTCCACGTTTTAAAGTAATTTTATGTAAGTGGAGGCACATTTGGCTACATTGGAACATAAATAAATCTTTGAATTTTTTTTTAAGATCAAAGTTTTGCAGAAGGCAACAAGTGTTCTGAGGAATAAGAGTTTGAAAGGTTCCAAGTGTACTTGCTTTCTTCATCCATGAGCGAAGCATGAATAAAGTGTGCAAATGTCGGCACAAGGGTGTGTCATTTACCAGGAAGGGTTCTTAAAACACAGAGTAAAGTTTTGAGCAAATCCATGTAAATCGTTAGAGCATATCCTATATCCTAGTCATCTCTAAAGGGGACTGTGATTTACTTAGTGTAATTTCTTGCCTTTTTTCCCCCAGAAGTTTTTGCTATGAATATTTATGCCCAGACTTCATTTAGTGACTGAATTTCCACTCGGTTGGAATTATGCATCCCTAAAGCACACCCAAGAAAGGTGAGCAGTTAGAGGTGACGAAAGAGATTTCCTGACCTTTTAGAAATAGCAAGCTACACTGGATTAAGTGCAGCCTGCGTGAGGTGACTTGTGGGTTGGTGGAGTATAATTACCTTAAAATTATCTCAGAGAAACAATTAGTGTGCAACAGAGCCAGTGCCAGACTGGCCATTGTTCTGAACTTTCGTTAAAACATCTCACTCTGTCCCGAAATTGGCAAGTGATAGTTCTTACAGGAGGTGCTAGGGAAGGACTCCACTTATTCCTGCTCCTGAGTGGAGGCCTGTTTACAGCTGGTGCTCGTCAAATTCGAAGTTGTAAAGGCGAAGGTGCTAGACTTGATGGGATGGAAGTGTTTCTTTGGCGATGAAGCGTTCCCTCGACAAATTTCCCGAGTCATCAGATGTGCAGACAGCAGCAAAGCCCCCTCTCATTACCATCCTCAAGTGTTCAAGTTGAAGGTGCTGGACTCGGCTCAGTCACCCACAGCTGTGTCTTTTAAACACGGATCTTTAGGCAAAAGGAACTCAGGCTTGGACACATTGCAAAAGTGTACATTTTTTTTAAAATTTCCCCCTTGCATTTTGGCAAAACTGTCTCAAGAAGAAAGGACAGTTTTATTTCATCTTATTTATGTTTCTGATAAAATTTAGGAGGTTTTTTTTTAGGCTAAGCTGCCATCTACACTCCAACGATGGGTTAGTTGCTTAAAGGAAAGGTTTGAATTTTCCTCAAAGAAGCTTCTAAACAGCTATTTTCTTAAATAGTTAAGTCAGTTAAAAGTATGTGAGAAATCACAAAGAAATTGGATTATTATTGCAAAAGTATTTTTCTGAGTTAATTACGTACCATATAGCCTGAAGGTAGTACCTGTGTAGAGTTAGGATAAAGTGCAGATACCAAGTGAAGTCAGATTTATACTTTATAGAGCAGCTGTTTCTTTTACTCGGTAGAAGGAAAATAGTATTTGTCTTAAGTAGTAAATAGATACATACTGATACATAAACAAGAGCTATTTATTCTAAGCCTGGAATGAAAACCAAGGAATACAGAAAGAGATCACCCAAAAAGGTGTTTGAAGGACTGTAAATGTTTATAGTTCTTGAATAAAAAGGCACATAACATTACATATGAAGTATATTTGTTTTTACTATCTGTAACAATGCACTGAATAAAACAATCTGGATGTAGTAAGCAAGAATAGGGAAAAAATGGCTGAAATGAGCATTATTTCCTGTTGAAATTTACTAAGTACCAAGGACTGTGCTAAGATTTCATGTATATTACCTCATTTACTTTTTTCACACAGCCATCCTGTAAAGTGAATAGTATCATCCCAATTCCTGAATGAGAAGTCAGAGAAATCAAGAAATTTGGTGAAGGCCTAGGTAAATATATATATATATATATATATATATATATATATATATATATATATATGATACTTTCAATAATAAAGATGATTTAGTTTTAAAAAATTTGAAAATGCTACACAAACAATAATAGGGCTAAAGTATCAACTTATATCTAATTCCAAAGCTCTAACCACTTTTCACTATTTTATTGAATGAGCAGCTTTCTACTTAGGAATACTGACAGAGAAAGAGAGAGTGTTCTGTTAATATCATTATGGACGTGCTATAATTTGAGCCTATACCAAATAGAAAGTGGAAGATATTGATATAATGTAAAGGTTATTCATAAGGAAAAAAGGAGATGATCATATTGGTGTGTTTTTTTTGGGGGGGGGAGGAAGATGGTAAGTGGCCACATCCATATGCTCAATTAATCTTAATGTTTAACTATTTAATTATCAAGACAAACTGAACACCACTCAGACATTGACCTTATGAAAGTCTTTTCATGTTCTTTGCTTTTACACAAAACAGCCTTATATGAAGGGTGCAGACTTACTTTATCTTATCTTTGTTTCTGACAAATTTAAATAGGATTTCTCAGGCTAAGTTACTGTCCAATGGAACTCTAAGACCCATGGCATACCGACGTGCAATTGCAACCTTTGTACATTTTACTTTGTTGTTAGAATAAGACTTTGGCTTGTGTTTCAGTTATGACTTTGCTCACAAATTTCCCTGGCCTTTCATTAAAAATTGTATAGCAAGGCATTGTGGTAGAAAGTATGTTCAACGTGAAGCAAAGGGACTTTATTGACCCTGGTTCATGCCCTCTTAGGCAAACCATGTTAGTTGGGGTTAGACCCTTGGTGACTCCAGGCCTCCCAACCCTCATTTGTCAAAAAGATGATCTGCAAAACCTCATTCAACTCTAAGTTCCATCACCACTAGAAAATTTTTCTTTTAGAAAATGTATTGGTGGGACTACCCAAAATATTTTTATAAATTATAAGTGAAACCCTAACCACTGAAGGCTAGACCCTTTTTCATTATGTAGAACCCATGCCTATTTTTATTTTTAGTGAGCTTTATTGGGATGCAGTACTTAAATTAGACACCAGTTACCTGAATTGCTTTTCGGAATAGTTTTTATTTAGACACACTGAATTAGGAATAGCCACTCAGCACTAGTCTCTTCTGTAACAAGTATTTTCTTTTAAATGAATACATTCAAGGTTATTCTGAAGTTGGCAGGCTCATTATGTTTAAAAGTTCCACCTACATGCTGGACTAGAACACATCTTCCCAATATGAGATGTTGACATTTCTACCACAGTTTCCAACTTCTAAATGACTTCAGATTTCTGCACTCACTTTCTGGTGATCTCACCCAGTTTTATTTATGTCATTTAAAATGCTGATGACTCCCACATTTTTGTTTCTAGACCAAACCTCTCTCCTGACTTTAGATTACTTAACGTTACTTGATGTCTGTTTACTAGACTTCTTTGGATGCTGTTATGGATTGAGTTATTCCACCAAAAAGATATGTTGAATTCCTTACCCCTGGTACCTCAGTGATTAAGGAAGTAGGGTGTTTACAAGTTAAAATGAGGATGCCAATCCAATATAATATGATTGGTGTCTTCATGAAAAGGGGGCATTTAGGCACACCCACACAGAGAGAAGATGATATGAAGACACACAGGGAAAAGATAGCCACGTGACTGGGATGATGCATCCACAAGCCAAGGAACACCAAGGATTGCTGGCAAACATAGAAGCTAAAAGAGGCAATGAAGGATTTGCTCCTAGAGTCATCATAGAGAGCCTGCCGGAACCTTGACTCCAGATCTGTGAGACAATAAATTCTGTTGCTTTAAGCCACTAGTGTATAGTCCTTTATGCAGCAGCCTTTGAAAATGAATATAGATGCCTAATAAGCATCTTAAACCCTACCTGCCCCAAAGTGCCCCTGCCTCTCCTCACTTCTCTTCTCTGTCAATGGGAGCTCTATCTTACCAGTTGCTCAGATAAAACACTTCAGAGTCATCCTTGATTCCTATTTTTCTCTCCTCCTCATGAAATCGACTGTCAAAATACAGGTATTTTAGCCTGGCTGGTGTGGCTCAATAGTTGAGCATTGCCCCAGGAACCAAGAGGTTACCAGTTTGATTCCTGGTCAGGGCACAGGCCTGGGGTTGTGGGCTCAATCCCCAGTACAGGGCATGTGGGAGGCAGCTGTTGGATGATGTTTCTCTCACTCATCTCATTGATGTTTCTATCTCTCTATCCTTCTCCCTTCAACTCTCTCTAAAAATCAATAAAAACATATTGTAAAAAAATACAGGGATTTGATAGACTCTAGGATACCATCAATGGTGAGGTACATGATGATGCTATTCAATTCTAAGAAAGAAAAAAATTGTAAATCTTATGACTCAATGGGATTGCTGAGAATTTTTATTTTATACTTAAAGATCTCCAAACTTATGTACACATTTTAACCCTATATTATCCTTGTTCATAGAAAAAAACGAAGATGTATGTGAAATAAGTTGGTTAAGGTTACCAAAAATATTATCAACTTCAGAACCCATTTTCTTAATTGCTTTGACTCAAAGTCATATATGTGCATGTGTTTCCACAAAATATTGTCCATGGTGCCATTAAAGCAGCAGAGATGCAATGCTTTGCTTCCTGCAGATTTTGAACAAAACTATAAAACTTCTAGTGACCCCTGACTCAATTAATGGAGAATAAAAACTTCAAATCAAGTGTATCCATGTACAGATAAATGAAAACCACATCTCTAGGCCTCCTAGCCTGAGTGGTGTCAAGAAATCATCAATTAGAAGACGCATTCCAATTTCAGGGGCTTTAAAATGTTCAACAACAACAAAAAATAATCCTCAGACCAAAATATATATTCTCTATCACTATCACATTGATCCAAGCCACCATCATCCCTTGCCTGCTTCTTGCTGCCTTATAATTAGTTTCTCTATTTTTCTACTTGCCCCTCTACAATCTATCCTCCACATTCTATTTCCTTAAACACACAAAACATGATTCTAACTCAGGGTCTTTGCACTTGCTGGTCCCTTTTTCTGAAATGCTCTCGCCCCAGATAGTCATACAACTCACCTCTGCACCTCTTTTAAGTCAATGCTCAGATGTTACCTTCTCCATGAGGCCTTTCTTGACCATGTGATTAAAAATCCCCACCCACCCCCTGGTACTCTATTTCCTTGCTTTAGTTTTCTCTATTTTATTACCATAGATAGTTAAATAAATATTTATATATACACATATATACATATAAATATTTGTTCATATTTATACAATATACTTATCTACTATATAGGATTATACTGTGTTCTATTTTTGAAACATCCATAGATAGATAGATAGATAGATAGATAGATAGATAGATAGACAGTTATTTATTTCTATATTGTTTCCTCACATCCTAGAAGACAGGGATGTTATCTGTTTTTGTTTCCATGCCCATACCACTGACGTGTACATAGTAAACATTTGTTAAATTAAAAAATTGTAATAGCAATTAGTTAAATATAGTGAAAAATCAATTATCATGAAACCTGATGAGTAAGGTAAGAGTCACTTGATATCTTTTCCTGGATATAAACTCTGTTCAAACTGTGACCATATTATTGGAGAAATAAATAAGATGACCATGAAAACAAATACATCACCACCTGCTCTTCCTGCTATTGATTTTTCTTAAGACTCTAAGGATAGGAACATAGGAAGAAAACAGAAATGAATGCTACTAACAAATTGTTGAACAAAAATAGACAGAGGCAAAGAAGCATTGAACAGACTGTCAAACTACAGCGGGAAGGTAGGGGAGGGTTGGGGGCATAAAAGATCAACCAAAGGACTTGTATGCACGCATATAAGCACAACCAACAGATGCAAGACACTGGGGGAGAGGGGACGAGGGCAAGTGCGGGGTGGGGGGGTAAGGGAGACCGGGGGGAGGTCAGTGGGGAAAAAAAAAGAGACATGTACTACTATTTGTAATACCTTAAACAATAAAAAAGAAAAAAATGAATGCTACTATTTTAGAATATGCTGGATTTCTTGCATGGTATTCAGAATGAACAAGTGACAGGGAAGGGTCGGTGGGCATGGCGAGAGTGCTTCTGGCAATCAGAAACCTTTCAGCCCTCTAGGACCTGCCAAGTCTCAGCTTTGTTAGAAAGCCTTCCTGAGTCCTCTTTTTTTTAAGGATTCCTATAGGCTGAAGAATATTTCCCACTTGATTCTATTACTATATGTAAATCTTTCTCTCCTTCAATACTGCACCTTTCGGAACAGCAACAACCTCATGATTCATCTATAGCATATCTTTAGTATCTTTCATGGTTCCTAGCATAGAGTTATATCCACTTAAAAAAAGGATAAAATTGCAAGAAAAGTGGAATGAATTAACACTTAATGAGGTGTCAATTAGACAGGTCCCACAGAGGGGATAGAGTCTTCCCAGGGGTGAGTCTTTGAAAGAGTGTTGGGAAAGTTTACTTGCCAAGAATCTCATTGGACTGGAGGCCAGTGCTCTATAAAGGAAGCAGTGAATGTCAATCAAATTACTTTATGGAGAATTAAGTTTGTTCATCTTGTCTCCTGTTTTAGGGAGTTGAGCATGAGCAGAGAGACCTGCCCTCGGCTCATTTACAGTCAGAGATACTCTGTTGGAAACTGCAATTTATGGGTATGGAATGAAGCCAGGCAACTATTCAATGAAGTTAATTTTGTTTGCTTGTTTGTTATAGCTGATTGTTTATCACAGGTAGAGCCAGCTTCATCCGGGCAACACTATTAATCTTAATTATAGCTCTAGTGACCTTCCCTTTGCCTTTAGGCTACATACTTAGAGACATTTCCTAAAGTCCTTCCTGGAAAGGAGCACCCATTGACAGCTGCTTTCCTTCAAGACAATGGGAGTCGTTACCAAAATGAAACTTAAGTGACATAGACTATTTAATTTTCATTTTTAACTCTTAGTTCTATATTTTTACTTGGTATATGCTATGTTTTATCCATTTTTAAAAATAAAAATAATATTTAAATGCTTAGAAATTATAAACAAAATGAAATGTGAAAAATAAAGGTACTATTTGAGAGTACTATCTGGTTGAAACTTTCCTATGCAATTTCTCCTTTTATTATGCGACCATATATTTACCTGATGTTCAGTGGTTGTACTGCAAAGAGATCATCAATTTAAATAATTCATATCCTTGTAGGGGATTGGATGATTTGCGATATGAAAAGACATGTTGTTTCAATGGTTCAGCTGTGCAGTGAGTGAATGCAGGATTAATGTGCTCTTTGGAAAGGGAGATTGGCCAATGCAGCTATTGTTTTATTTAGTTTAAAAACTTTAGAACTCCATGTACCAGCTTTGCAAGGTGGGTAGTATCAGCAGTGTACAAATTCAGGGAGCATTACTCACATTTATTGTATGTGAATAGAATTCCAGGAGCAGTTGCCACCTGACATTTACACAAAACACAATTTTGAAAGGTGTGAAATACTTCAGCCCTGAGGAATACTGGGGTGGGTTTGAAAAAGCTACTAGAGAAAGCTGGAGCGGGGAAATCTCCCAGCCATCCTGGAATCTGTAGATAGTTTGCACAGATGCTACCCTCGAATCAGCGATTCTGGCTTGCAATTTTAAGAAAGAGCTAACAATACACACAAATAATAAAATAATCAGATTAAAATTGATCAAACATGACAGAATTCTCTTACATGGAAAGGGTTTTTTTTTAAAGAAAATAATGAAAAACTAGGTGGCAATAAATAAAAGTAAAAAATCCACTTAGCCAATAAAATGATGAAGTAATAAGTAAAAATAAGATAAAACTAATAAGTAGCAAAAGCATAAAATGATAAATTAGTTAAATGATTCATTGATTAATTAAAATTTGGAACATTGGCCAGGTCTTATTTCTAGGAAGTTCCTAGACATTGGATGGGAAGCTAAAAGGAGAAGCAGCCACTGCCCAGAAAGTCCTTGCAGGTCCGGTTTCTTTTTCCTGTCTTATCTATCTCTTCTCCTTCTGAGCAAATGCAGAAAGGCCAGGATGGGCAAGGAAACGGTGAGCACTTCTCCGCAACCTATTTTTTATATATACTAGAGGCCCAGTGCATGAAATTTGTGCACTGGGGGTGGGTCCCTCAGCCCGGCCTGCATTTCTCGCAGTCCAGGACCCCTCAGGGGATGGAACAGGCCTAAGCCGACAGTTGGAAATCCCTCTCACAGTCCAGGACCCCTCGCTCCTTACTGCCCACCTGCTCACTGGTCCTTACCACTCAGCTGGCTGCTCCTTAGTGCTGCCATGGAGGCAGGAGAGGCTCCCTGCCTCCGTGCTCACCAGCTGTGAGCCCTATCTTTCTGTGTAGTTGTCTGTGGGCCAACTGCTCTCTTGCTTCTCACTTAGGGCAAGCAACCTGTCATGGAATGCAGAAGACTGCCTGGAGCTGAGGGGAGTGGCCGGGCCCATGGGGTGAGAGGTGGACACAGAGGACGCTATCTCACCCAATTGTGGGGCGGGCTGGCTGGCCTTCATCTGCCTAACCCCACCCTGACCGTGACCGAGCAGGGTGTCCGCCTCTCCATTCTCAATCCTTTGTCACTCTTGCCAGGTCTCCCCCAAAGTGAGTTCAGCTCAATCCCTGAATGTAAAAGGACACGGGGGTGGGGAGGGGGGCTCCACTCCAGTGCCCCCTGATTCCCAGCAACAGGACCTGGTCAACAGACCTGATCTCAGGATGGTGACCACAGCTGCGGAGCATAGATCTGTTTTAAGAAAAGTTGGGAATGCAGACTTTCGTATGAGCCCCTATTCCAAAAGGTGGCAGTTTATTCACATTGTGACAAAGACACCTTCAAGAGTAACATAAGTGGGTAAAATCAGGGCCAAACCGGGCCATTTCCTCATCCAATCTCTCTGAGGCCAGTGGACAGAACCAAATCTCAGCTCTTCACAGGACACTTCCGGGTTTTTTTTTAAGCCTAAAGGACAGTAGTCTGTCTCCATTCTTGTTCTCGGGATTTTTTCATCATCGGCTAAAAGGATACATACATTGGGGCAGTCCTCTCGAGATACAATATTCCAGTTGCATCCATGTGATGACGACAGCACCCCTCAGAGGGAGGGAGACGACAGATGGGGAGCAGGGAATTCTGAAAACCAAAGCGATGACAGAGATGTTAAGCCTTCCCTTCACGTGTCTGACACCCCTCTTCAGGAGGCCTGCAGGCCGGGTGTCTGCTGGACCTTTACCACTTGATGTCCTGGCAGGCTGCCCTGGGCCCTGCTAGGTGTTGTACAGGGCCGCCTGGGCCCAGGGGAAGTCATCCCCCGCCCCCAAACCAGCCACTCCTAGTACAGCTCCTGCACATGGGCGCTGGTCTCCGGGGGCCACACTGGAATGGCAGCATAGATGCCTTCCATCTGCCACAGCAGTGCCCTGTCTGCACACCCGTCGTCCACCTGAGCCTGGCCCCTGTCGCTTAGGCATGCCCGGCGCAGGCCAGGACCTCCACAAAGTGGCAGGGGAACTTGCCCCTCTACAGCTTCAGGACCACTTCTGGCTGTTCGGAAAGCCGTAAGCAGCCTCAAAGCATAGTAGAACCTCTCCGTCCCTTTCAAGGGTGACCTCCTGGAAGTCTTTGTTGCTCAGGGTGCGGTAGGTGAGCACTCCCATGTCCTCGTTGAACAGCTCCTTGGCCATGTGCCTGAAGATGTGCGCCAGGTACCCATCGGAGCTGGCACCCTCGTGGAGCCTCACCTCCTTCTCCTTCCTGTCTCTAAACAGAGCGTCCACAGTGGTGTCATTCAAGGCGAGGTCACTTTGCTCCATTATCTGGACAATTTCACCTGAGGTTAACAAGCAGTCAGCACTCTGGGAACTATGTAAAGCTGTGGGAACATCTTCTTAAAGGGCCTCCAGTTTCCTGTCATAACACGGGTCCACAATGATGTGGAAAATCTTGTCTGGGAACAGATTCTGCCATCTGGTGAAGTAATCCTTCACCAGAGAGCCCATGGGAGACTTGGCCGTTCAGAGGTGGGGTTGATGGGGTGACCCGGCACGTGCTCTGCATATCGGTCCCAGCCGGTGCAGGTGGAGGTCAGCATGGGGAGCTGGGGCTCTTCCTCACGGTGCTGGCAGTACCGACGCACAAATTCCTTCTGACTCTCCAGGATGCTGAAGTCCGCAGCTATCTTCATGTCAAAGACAGTGCACCCCAAGGCTTTTGAGAAAGCCGCAGAGCCTTCTGGATGCATCAGTGACAATGAGGCTGAATTTAGCAGCAAAATAAGGCAGAGACTAAGGACACACAGACACTGCCAGCATCTTGTGCTGTGAGGTATCACATTTCTTATTAAGGTTCAGAACATGGAAGAAGTCCTTGGTGTTCTGTTGAGAAACTTGGACTCCTTCCTCTGCGGTCACACAACTGTCACACGCCAGGCAGTCACTCAGAAATATCTTGACATCGGCCAACTTATGGAATTCTCCCTTCTCTCCGTTCTCCTGAGCTAGACTCCGGACGTTGACTGTGACATTCTCTTGGTCATCGGTTTTTGTTTTTTTATGACATTCCTTCTGTTTGCAGTGATCACACTGCATCTGGAGCGGGGCAGGCGGGGGCCTGCTCAAGTGACCTGGAGGAAGCACAGGGAGAGCAGTCAGTCACCGCTGGTCGCCCCTGGAGCTGCTGGCTATATCCTTTCTTCCTTGTGGAGCGTCTAGGGAGGGGAAGGGGCCGCAGTGCCCAAGGCCAAGTTCCAGGAGGCCAGCAGCGCTGTCGGGATCGTGCAGGCATTGCTGGTTCTTTGGTGCCTGGCCTGTCCTCTTCAGATTTAACCTGCAGGACTACTAAGGGAGTCAGTCCAAGGGAGGGGAAGCAGCTTCAGTGCCCAAGGCCGAGTTCCAGGAGGCTGGCAGCACTGTCGGGATCATGCCAGAGGCGCTGGTCTGTTGGTGCCTGGCCTGCCCTCTGGAGATTGAACCTATGGGACTACTAAGGAAGCCAGTCCCCAGTTTCGCCCACCTCTGCCACCGATTGATTGGAGCCTGCAGGCGGGGGGGAGGGACCAAGACCCTGGTTCCCCAGTTAGCCATCCCCTGATCAATGGAGCCTGAGGGCTGGAGAGATGGACCGGTCGTCCATTTGGTTATTATGGACCATGGGTTTTTATATATTAGGATAGTCTTCCCATGACCATGAGACCTAGGCTTTTGAAATTCAAAAGCCCAGAATTGAAGGGGGAAAAAATATTTGAGAAAGCTTAATAATAATTGCAGGACTACATGCATATATGATAATCCACTCAATAAACTAGGAATAAAAGGGAACTTCCTCAACTTGATAAAAGGAAACTAATAAAAATCTATCAGGAAACCACTGAAACCCTGTGCTATAGATTTTTTATAGTTTCCTTTTCCAGGCTGGGAAAGTTCCTTTTTATTCCTGGGAGATTAGACTTTGGGTGGGAAGCACACAATACAATATATAGAGGAGGCATTATAGAACTGTGCACTTGAAACATATAATTTTATTAACTGATGTCACCCCAATAAATTTAATAAAAAAACTTATAGTAAACAATATATTGAATGCTAAAACACTAGAGGTTTTTCTCCTTAAGATCAGAAACAAGACCAGAATGTCCATTCTCACTTCTACTCAACACAATATTGGAGGTTCTAACCAGTTGAATAAGGCAAGAAAAGGAGACAAAAGGCATCCATATTAGAAGAAATAAATAAAGCTCTCTCTATTACACTCCCTTGGTGAGAGTGTAAAATGATATAACCACTTTAGAAACAGTTTGCCAGTCTCTTAAAATGTTAATCATACACCAACCACATGACTCATCCATGCCATTCCTAGGCATTTATTCAAGGGAAATGAAAGCCTCTGTCTAGACAAAGACAGCTATATATATAAAAGCCTAAGTGACCATCTCAACCGAACAGATGACCGAACAGGCTGCATGGGGCGACCAGGCCGGCAGGGGGCTTAGTGAGGGGCGACCAAACGACTGAGCAGCAGGCTGTGTGGGGTGACCAGGCTGGCAGGGGGTGGGCAGTTGGGGGCAACCAGGCTGACAAGGGGGGCAGTAAGGAGCAACCAGGCCAGCCGGGGGGGGGGGGGCAGTTAGGCATGACCAGGCCAGCCGGGGGGGGGGGCAGTTAGGCATGACCAGGCCAGCGGGGGGAAGTTAGGGATGATCAGGCAGGCAGGCAGGTGAGCAGTTAGGAGCCAGTGGTTCCGGATTGTGAGAGGAATATCTGACTGCCAGTTTAGGCCTGATCATCAGGATAGGGCCTAAACCAGCAGTTGGATATCCCCCAAGGGGTCCCAGATTGGAGAGGGTGGGAGTAAGAAAATATGAAGGAGCATAAGGATGTCACCCCAGTTTTGAAGTGATGTATACTTTTCATTATCTTAATTATAGTAATGATTTCACAGGTGTGTGTATGTCAAAACTTTTGATATTGTACACTTAAAATATGTGCAGTTTATTTTGTCATTTATACCTCCACAAAGCAGTTAAAACTTTATAGAATGTGTTTAAATTAGAGAAGCAGTATGCTCAATTCACTTAGTAAATATTGATTGGATTCTAACTATAGATCAGGTTTTTAAAAGTTAAAAATATTATCTAGGTTGGTAATGTACAAATAAATTTGAAGTTGAAGAAACTAGAAAAGGAGTAACTAAAGGAAAAAGCATAGGCTCTGGGGGCAGTGGTTCTCAACCTTCTGGCCCTTTAAATACAGTTCCTCATGTTGTGACCCAACCATAAAATTATTTTCGTTGCTACTTCATAACGGTAATGTTGCTACTGTTATGAATCATAATGTAAATATCTGATATGCAGGATGGTCTTAGGCGACCCCTGTGAAAGGGTCGTTCAACCACGAAAGGGTCGTTCAACCACCAAAGGGGTCGAGACCCACAGGTTGAGAACTGCTGGGTTAGAGGGACCTCAGTTCAGGTCGAGGCTCTTCAATGTAATACCTGTGCAACCTTTGGAAAGTTAACTAACCTCTCTGAGCTTCAATCACTCCATCTGTAGAAGGAGAAAGCACCTATCCCTGAGTCATGTTTAGAAACTCTGTGCATAAAGTACCTTGAGCAAAGCAGTCACTCCTTACAGCAAGCATGTCAAACTTGGGCCCGCGGGCCGCATGCCTCCTTTATTTGGCCCGTGTTAGCCTTTGAGTTTGACATGCGTGCCTTACAGGAAAGCAGGTATTAATAGTATTTCTTATTAAATGAAAAAGATATTGTTTACACATGAGGTTACAGGGGCCAAAACTAGAGAATGTGGAAGATGTGAAATATGTTGGTTTTATATAAAAAGACAAGATTTAGTGGCTAATTACGTTTTAGAAGCAAGAAAAAGGCAAGTATCAATAACCAGAAGAATTTCAGTCCCATCATCAGAAGGTTTTCTAGGAAGCAGGGGGGACAATCCAGGTCTGTGGGAAGATGATTAGTCTAGTGTAGACTAGTGCATTCACTGAGGCAGGTCCTGAAAGTGATTTTTCATTCAGGGCACCATTACCAATCTGGTCCAGGGCAGTTCTAGACCACAGTGTTGAGGGGCTGATGGCTCACCCCAACCCTTGCTGTCTGCAGCACTTATACATTATTAATAATTGCTGGAGAGGCTATCATAGTTAAGTTCTGAACCCACCATTGACCAGGGGAGGTGTCCCTTGCCAGGCTGCTGGGGGCTGAAGTCACCACACGCCACTAACACAGCAACAGCCACCAGCAACTGTGAGTGACCCCTGCATGGCAGGAGGAGCTTCTCTCTTTCTCCTGCTTTCTACTCTTCTTGTGGTACCTCTACTAACCAAGCCTAACAGCAAGCCAGCTGGTGAGTAAGCCCAGGGAAATTAGTGTTTGTCAACTCCCATCCTTAGCAGCATAGGGCAGAATGTAAAAGTGTAGGACTGAGAGGTGACAGAAAAATAACCAGCTCATCTCTACAGAATTAACTGCAGAGAGAACAGTGATGAAGGTGGACATTGAAAGACGTGAAGCAGACATGTTAAGGGTCCAGAAGTCCAGAGAAGAGAGACTTTGAAAAGGCGATGTATTCAGTAATGTCCAATCCTAGAGAGCGGGCAAGGTCTAAGAGAAGGCCACTGGATTGACAGTTAACAGTCCTGATAACATTGAAAATTTAGTTTCTCAAGATGCAGATGCCAGATTTTAGAAAAGTTTAAATTTCAAGATATAAGATGGTAGGTATAAACAACTCCTCATTGAGTTTAGCAGGAAATGTGAGGAATCAACTGACTTATACAACTTCCTTAAAGATTGAACTTTAATAGGGTGAGCAGCTCATTCCTATTTGCCCAGAACTTTCCCAGGTTTAGCTTGGAAAGTTCCTGGTCTCAGAAATGCCTCAGATTCAGGCAAACTGAGATGGCCAGTCACTGTGATCCTGCATGTCTTAGAGAATGTTCCCAAATGAGCTATATTCTGCCTCAACAAAGGATGCAGAAGATTTTGTTACTTGAAAGTCCTAAGGTATTTTCAGAATGACCATTATTTTGCCCCCCAGTTCACTAATCGTGCAACCATTGCACTTGACTTTAAATGTGATTCTTCTCCATCCAGGTCTCACCCTCTTTAGTTCATCTTCTGGCTGCAATGACATCCCAAGAGAAGCATTCTCCTACTTGGCTTTTCAAGCTCAACCTTTTCATGACACCCCAGTTAATTGATACCTGCCCTGGGTCAACCTGGAAGAAAATGTGTTGAGCTTGGAGATTTCCATTGTACCATTGAACCCCAGGAAGGAGCAAGGCAAATTTATACCAGTAGGTCTAATTGCTAGAAAGGTAATTCTGCAAAGATGGAAATCAGCAGAAAGATTAACATTGCTCTACCAGCTTGAGTGCCCCAACTAACACAGAGAAAATAATGTTTCAATTAAATGAAAGGATACTGAATTAGGTAGATTACTCAGGAGACTGGTAATGGAATACAGAGCCTTTCACCTCCAGGTCACCATTACCAATCTGGTCCAGGGCAGTTCTAGACCATAGTTTTGAGGAGCTGATGGCTCACCCCAGCCCTTGCTGTCTGCAGCACTTGATGAACTGGTCTCCCAAAGCACCTGCATCAGCCTCAAAGGTCACTGTGGTTCACTGAAGATGTAAGAGGATGCAAAGCCCCCTCCTTGGAGAGGAGGGCTGGGCATGAGCTAAGGGCTTAGGGGCAGACAGCAGAACTCACTACCAGGAAATTGGGATGGGGGAAATGATTCAAAACAGGGAGCCATGCAGAGGAGGGAAGTCACATGTCAACTCACATCAGAGGGAGTTAAGTGTTTCTCCTGAATTCAGAGTTGGGATGGAAGTAGAAGTGGTGCTCGAGGAGTTTGTCCTTTGTGTGTATTGGAAGGGAGTGGCAAGGGAGGAGGAAAATGCATTCGAAATCAAAACTTGGAGGTCAGAACTCGATGAGCAAAACTGAGTCATGAATTCACTTGTTATCACCCATGTTATGTCCCAGGGCTTATCTTATTCCACAAAATATTGCCACAGACAAGGACTGATATAAGGAGATTAGCTTAATTCCTGATGCCAGTGTAATAAAAATCCCTCCCATTAATGGAATCCAGATGTCAGCTGGGGTTTTCCTGCCCTCCGAAACCGAGATAAGATGGTCTCAAACTTTACATTCCATACCTTGTGGGAGTTTAAAGGAGTCCCCAAGGTTTTTGCAAATTCTAAGAGGTTGGGTTCTCTTGGTTATCTCTGCATCTGAATTCCCATTTTCCCTGAATAAGTTCAATTTATGGATTACCTTGCCATTCTGGACCTGCTGTTTCCAACAGGATCTAAACGAGAAACTCAGCTGTTTCCTCCATCCCCACAGTCATTGTGTTATTGCATGATATTTATGTGCACTCACAGAGACTTCATTCAACATGGGATGTGGAGTGGGGAGGGAAGGAGGATGTTTCTATCACAACAAAACAGCCCACAAATGGGGGCAGTCTGCTATCGTAGAGGTCTCCGAATCCCTAACACTGGGGACATTTTCCTGGCCCTTTCACCCTATTTTGTACCCCTCAACCTGTTACTATCCAACTACCTCTCTCTTACCTGTGACCCTCAAGACTGCTCCAGAAACCCCACATGCTTCCTCTTCCTCTGGCAAACTCACTTTCAAGGTTTGGGGGACTGACTCATAGAATATCTTGGCAAGCCAAAAAGACCCTCGATATCAGGAATCCACCCTCCAGAGGAGGCAGGATGGGTTTTAGGAAACTTTCTTTTTCTCCCCACTACAGTAGTATACTAAAAAAGTATTTCTACAATAACCCAAGAAAAGGAACTTCTCGGTTGAGTTCATTTATCAGGATACAAAACAGAAACATGGGCATGCAATAGTGTTCAAGTTCATGTTTAAAGACTGAGGTTCCCCCAAGTAGAAGCTGTAACTAGAATTTTGGCACCTTGATGAAGAATTATTTCATGAAATTCTGGTAGAGCAGGGACAGGCTGTGGCCATATTGATAGACATGAACAATTCCACAGTAATTCTAAATTAATGAATAAAACCTTTAATAAAGACAGGTTGGGGAAATTTGGCTTGAGGATCACTGCTTAGGGACTGAGTACCTTGGAATATGTTTTTCATTTTGGGGGAAAAATAAGATGTGTAATTTCACTATAGAGTGTAAGTTTATCTTAACCAACTCCTGGAAAAATCTATAGGCCTCAAAGTTGTTTTCTAGAATTGTAACTGTGAAAAGTGAATAGTTTCTCACTTTTCCATTAACTGTTATAGAAATATGCCCTTTAAGCATAAGCTACTGCTTAAAATACCTTGGTTCCCACCTAGTTCAAACCTTCATTTTACAGATAAGGAAATTAAGAGGTTGATGGCCCTGTAGCAGGATAAAGAATCTTTTCTCCTTGCTTACCAACCATGTTACCATCCCCTGGGACTTATGCATTAATGCCTTGAAGATTTATAAGAGCAAAAATGATTTGTGAACCCTGAGGAACGACAACAAGGAGAAATTTTTAAACATATGTTTAAGTAGTCTATGCCCTTGATTTGATGTGCGATGTAAGAGAGCAGGGGAAAGTTAACCTCTAAATCATTGGGATAATCCAGCTGGGCCAAATAACACAGCTTTTCATTAGCTGGGTGCTTTGGAGTAGCTGGGATATTTTTATTCTGGTAATGGAGAGATAGATATGGCCTCTGGGAACAGTTCTTGGAAATTGTACTTTCTCCAGATGCTCAATTTGGGTGTGGGACAGATTGGTTTCAAGGCCAAGAGCAACAAACATTCCCACTGATTGGAGAGCTGAGGATCTTCAAAGGTCTGGAGGCTTGCCACAAGATCCTTGGGTTTTGGTCATCAGTCTCTACAGCAACCTTAAAATTCACTGGACAGCAACAGCCATCAAAGCTGATGGTCAGTAGAGCCTGCTCAGGCTCGAGGGAGCCATGGTTGGTGAGCTCTTGTAGATAACACCCCTTTCCAGAGACTCACTTGGCCAGGCTGCAAGATAGGCATTCCTTGAGAGGTCAGTCATTTACCTATAGATTCCCTAACACTCAATAATTGGTCACAAAGTTCCTCCTGCCCAGGACCACCACACTTACTTGCAGAAAATTGCTGAGAAAATATCTAGGAGCATTTTATGTACACAATGTGGTCCTGATAATTGGTTATCCCGATAAAGCCATCTAACATTAATTTTTATTGAATGAATGTTCTCAAAAGCACACTTGCAAAATCTCACATTTGGAGGTGGGAGGGTAAGTCAAGAAAGACATCAAAATGTTTTATATTTGGAAACATAAACATCAACATCAGCAATAGATATGTATTAAGGACCTATATATTGGAAATATAGATATAGCATGGAGGATGTAGGTAGTCTCTACTCATATCTGTATAGCAAGTCCATGGGGAAACAGACCACATGCAAGTCCATAAGAAATAGGTTCCGTGTACAGCAAAATATGCACTCACAAATTATATCAATGTGATATCAGTAAATGCCAACAAATAATTGCCCTCTTTCTTACCTGAGTTTATGTGCATCAAATCTGCACTATCATATGTAGCTATATGCCCAACTTTGGAAAAATCTGAATTCCAGAATTTGTTGGAAAAGAAAAGCTGTTTTGCTTGTTTTAAGAATGTATTTATCTGTGTATTTCAGTAAACTCATTTGTAATTTGAATTTAAAAAGTAAGTTGCTCATCCTTAAATGTGGATTTATTTGACTCTACCATGCAAGCCATTTATAATCTAATTTAAATTCTTAATTTAATTTTCAGTGACATAAAAAATAGGTGTCAGCCTATTTCCTAACCAAAGATATATCAGTTCCACTGAGTTCCACTCCCCTTCTATACTTTCATTGTACTTCTAAATGACTTTTATTTTCAACTTGACTTATTTTTTTTCTTTCTTTTCTATTTTGATTGCTTGTGTTTGTTTTAATTGAGATGAGTTAAATAATGTCAAAGCCAGTTAGGGGTTGACTATAAATGACAGACAATTGAAGATTTGATAGGCATGATATAATAGTAGTTCCAGACAGCATAACCTCTATACCAGGTATTTTATAGGCAGGATCATAAGCTAAACTGAAGGACTGCTTCTATCATTGTCACATCACCACAAATGTTCCCTTGAAAAAATGGGAAATAGCCCTACTGAATGGGTTTAAAGGAGATGCTGATATGTAATTAGTGTTTGCTCTAATCTGATCGACAGATGTAGTGAATGCTGGGACCCAGTCTGTTGGAGCAGTGAATGGCCAACACATGAAGTGATTGTGTTACTACTCTTAGGCTGTTCATGGAACTCCATCATTTACCAGAATCCTAGGGAGAAAAGTGGAGACGACTAAGGACTGTAATGATAGCACACATGTGTGCACATGTCACTGAAACAGCGGTCAACGCATTCACCTAGAACAAGGCTCCTCTTTTGTATACATAGAATATATTTCATTCATTTCAAAGCCTGGAGGTGTTAAAATGGTCATGTGACCTAAGTTTAGCAGAGTATACCGCTTCAGAAGTTGCATCCATGACACACCTACTGGGAGAGGAAAGGCATTAGTGCCTGGGAAGTAGAAGCTATTGATTTCTCTTTTTGGTTCTTGGTTTGTCAGAAAAAGATGTTCATCATCCTGAACCCTCCCCTGTGCCTCCCTCTTTCTCAGTTTTGCCACCCTCGACTCCTTCCTTTGCCATCTATAAACACAGAATTCTAAAGTGATAGGCTTTCAGAATATATTGCACTAATACATCATCAGCATTGTCATTATGATGTATTAACACAATGCATCATCATAGACCTGTCAGAGCCATGATTTATGACTCAAAATGTGTTGTGGTATAGGGAGGCATCGGGGACCCCATTGACTGAATGCTTGTTTATTTTTACACTTAAGGGCTTTGAAAGTAAGCTTCAAACTACTTTTCCTCAAGGAAAGACTAGGGGCAGACTTTGAAAGGAGGACTCTATTTCAAAACACTGGAGGGGCCAGTGGGTCACACTTAAGATATAAAGGTTTATGTTTTCCCAGACCACTTTAAGTTCAGAATCCAACTTCCACACTCCGAGTCATTTGGCTCCCGCTGGAAGAATCCGGCCTTTTCCATGTCTCTCCACTCCTCTATTTAGAACTCCCTTAATAGTTAACTGTGCGAGGTGTGGTAGGAAAGGTATACATTAGAGGCTTTCTTTTATTGCCAAAAGCAATAAGGATAGTGTTATATTTTATGAGAGTAATAAATGTGATTATGTAGGGAAATTTTGCTTTCAGGGTAACTGGGTGCTGGCATTACACATTTTCTTTCTGAGCATTAAGTTCTTTCATAATGTCCTCAGCAAAATATTAAACACATATTGCATGGATAGGAGTGAGCACAGTGCCAAGAGAAAGGCAAAAGATGGGGAACCGTTGTAGAGAAAAAAATACACGATATAAAAGAAAATTAAAGCAAGCCAAAAAGAAATACGGTATCATTCAAATTATAATAGTCCTGTGGAAATGATTGAGGTAGAAGAAGATTCATCAAGAAAGGCTTCTGAAAAAGGTGAGTCATGGGCAAGTTGGAAGGACCGATGTTAGGGAAGATGAGAGAAACATATGACTGCATGCCCCCTCCCCAACTCTAGGATGACAATTCTTTCCAGAATGTACTTTCCCTCACTTGTTCACCAGAGCCTGGTTTCTTAAGTACTGAGGTGATATGAAAGCTGGAGTCTGTGAACTTGGACTGACTCAGGTTCTTTCAGCCTTCTCTGCATAGCTCATCTCCACCTTTCAATTTGTCTAGCCAGTAGGATCATCACTTACATGAATGACAAAATCTATAATGATCAGAAAGGTAGAAAGTGCTTTTAGCCAAGTGTCCTCTTATTATTGGAACTAAGGAGCTGGGGCAGAGCCCCAAACTACCTTGGCAGGTCAGAGTAAATGTCACCTTAAACATGTCTGTACACTATGACACACTTTTTCTTATTGCAAAAAAAAAAATGCTTAATGTAATTCAGCCAGGCCTGCTTCTTCCAGGTTTAATTCATCCTCATGTCTGGAGAGCCGGAAATGTAACTAGTAAAGAATTCACTAACAGGAGACGCAGGGAATTTGCCAAGAGTTGGTTAATCTGAAGGTTTATTTTTTTATCCAAATATAAAGGGAGTTTGCAAACTGGTTCAGATTAACCAGGTCAAGTTGTATATTTTATTAACTTTAAAACATTTTTTAAAAATCCTTTTCACATTAAAAAAAAGTGCACAGAGTTAGATAGGGGTTGTGGGGGTGAAGGGAGGTTGTCTGCTTAATAAAAGTTATAAAGAGAGATGTGTCAGCTGCTTAATTTCCACTTCTGGTTTCGGCCAGAAACAGCTGCAAAACGTCTACTCTAACTCAAGTCTTTTTATGACTTTTACTAACTTCTTATTCAAAAATGCCTTTTGTTGATTTTCTGAGGACTCTCACCGGAGATCACCATGAAGAGAAGAAAGAACCTATTTGAGCAATTTATGGCTCATTCGCCACCACGGATGAATCAAAATCTTAACGATAATTTCGTAATTGGATTCAGGCATTTCTGTTGGCCTACTATATTTTCCAGAAAATCAAACTTACTTTGTTTTTCCATATAGACCTTATTATAATCTTTGAAATGGCTATCATGATTAAAATCTGTCAATGGAGCCCTATTGTCCCCAAGATAACATCTAAGTTCCTGGCATGCATTCAAATATTTTCATGAACTAGCCTTTGTTTACCTCTCCACCTGTTTCCCCCGCTAGTCCCATGCCTGAAATTCCAAATTCTTGCCATAATGAACCATTGGCTGTCCCATATTTAGCCAGCCTGTCTCTTGTCCCCACGTCTTGTGCACGTTGTTCCCTCTGTTTTTCTTGCCCCCTCCTATGTTGCCTGGCTCTCTCCTCATCCCCTAAGGTCTCGATGTGTATACCTCTCCCATGATCCTTTTCTCATCATCTCAAGTCAAGGGCCAGCTGCCCAGCTGTGTGCTGTCATGTCAAAACTTGCCTGAATGACTGATTTTTTTTTCTTCAGTCCTGATCAAACTGTAGTGGAATCATCATACTCATGTTCCTGACCAGACAATTTATCCTTGAGTCCGTATCTGAATCTCAGGTATATCTTTCAATATCTTGCATGGTACCTGGAATAGTCATCCCTCTTGTAAATATTTGTTGAATAAATGAGCACCAAAAATGAATATTATATTATGTGTATCAGTACCATGTCCTGCTGCAAAACTTGCATTAAGTTAAATGGCTTTGTAAATATATTAAATTATGCTAAGCCCTTTACACATTAGCAAGATCCCTATTTCACCCCAGCCCAAAGCCTGAGACATAGCAAGTACTCAATAAACACCCAAAGGTTGATTCGTTAATAGAAGCTTTTTGTTAGGAGCTCTTTGCTATGCAGAACAGAAACCATGCCTAAACTAGCACAGTGTTGCTGCTATTCCTGTCATGCTGACGTACTTTATAACTGAAACACTAAAGTTCTTTATTTTTTACTTAAGTCAACTTAGATGTATGATCCTTGAGCATGTCCTATCTTGAACAAAAATCGGCTTATCATAAGGAAGACTTTGGCCTAGTGCAGGATATATTTTAAGAGATTTCCCTCCCCCGAGAAAGACCATTTATTGCCCCCTTAAACTCACTGGCCTGAAATCTCTTATCAACATTTTACCATTTGAGCTGAAGTCTTTGATCTCCATGAAAATATTGATAGCCCGGCAGATAGGTGCTTCGTCTGCTTGCTCACCAAGACCATGACATAAGCTGCATCACTCCAACCTCTCTTGAAAGTTCTTAGGCAAATGTATCTACATTAAGACATTCACTCAGTCCCCCTGGAAAGCTAGTCAGCTAATCCAGAAGCAGGCAATTGGGTCCGCATAGCCCCAATTGATCACATGACACCATCCTATGGAGAGTAGAGTCTAAAAAAGTGGGATTTGGGCTGGGAGAGATCTGACAGGGGGAGAATTCTCAGAGAACACTGGGGCCATTACCCTGGCAGTATGGTGCTATAGAAGCCCATGAGCATCTGGAACAGCCTGGAAATACCAATGCCTGGAGTAGAGTCTGACTTTCATGGGGGCAGAGAATGAAGACAGTGGAGGGAGAGGAGAACCAAACACAAGCTGCACAACCTTTACAATTTTTTCATCCAACAATGCCTGTGTCATTGGGGAAATGCAGCAATGCTAACTGGTAACCACTTTCAGCTAACCTAAGGATATCTTGGGAACTCTGTAGGAAGAGTGGGGACACTGGATTCAGAAAGACTCAGGCTTTCTTCAGTAATTAAGGTATCTTGGACAAGTCATCTCAAAGATTCAGTTTCTTCATCCATAAAATGGAAATCAAAATACTTACCTTGTAAGCCATTCCAATGATTAAAAGTAATGTATGCCTGGCATATAGTGGGTACTTAGTAAATTTCCCTCCCCTTCAATAAAATGGCAATGCCTTTTTGGTGTGGCATTTAATTCAGTTATCATCATCATTGACCTACAGAATTCTCTCAGAACCTTTTTATAAATAAGAAGAGGAGAAATAGGGCATATCTATAAGTGAGACCTCTGAGATGTAGAGGTGCCTGTTGCCAACACTATAAAGTCAACTCCATCTTTTTATGTCAAAGCCATAGAGGGGGAAATGTGAAAATTCAATTAGTTATAAGTTCTATCTCCAAATATCCAGTTATTTAGCCACCATGTGCAAGAAACAGTACGTGACTTGATGATTTTTTCGTTTGTTACTCACATAGCTCAGCCTTTTAGAGGTAGACTCATCAATATAGGTACCAGTGTCATCTTGAGTCTTCAGGTTTTCTGTTCTGATCAGTCCAGATCATGGGCCAAACTACTGACACAACCTGTTCCCTAAGAAAGTCTAGGTGTATCCCTTTGTAAATATCCTAATGAGCCTTTTGCTCTATTTTGGAGCAGGTTCTTAAAAGGAGGTTTCAAAAATTATATTTTGTTGAGCAGTAATCCATCTGTTTTGCTAACTTGAATTGCAGTGTTTTAATTCTTTGATATTTTTATTAATATCATTGTTTGTAAACTCAACTTCTATTTCCTCAGCACATTTGAGATGTCTTCTATCAAATCACATATAGAATTGTCAATAGTCAAACAGGTTTTTAAAGAGGTGTCCCAGAGAGAAATGAATCAGACTTTCATAGCTGAAGGGACTTCAGATTATGTAGCCCAATCCTTAATTTTACAAATGAAGTCGAGACCCAAAGAAATGAAATGATTAGCTCGAGATCAAACAAATAGGTCATGGCAAAACTGGCCTAGAGCCCAGCTCTTCCAATTTCAGTTTCTGTCCTCCTAAAACAAAAACCTGACAGATTAGACAGAAGTAATAGCCGGCACAGTCATGATGGGCAACTGAATGAAACTGGGACGTGGGGTGTACCAAGGGACCCCTGGCAGCAAGTTCAAAGAATATTTGCAAGTGCTTCATTAATAATTAATGGTGGGTTAGAAAAAGGAACATATCTGACAATTTTAGAATTCTTACAATCTGTTATACTAGTGCAGTGGTTCACAATCGCAGGTGATTTTTCTCCTCTTAGAGGTGATTTTACAATGTCTTGAGACATGTTTGGCTGTTAAAATTGGGGGTAGGAGGTAATGCTACTACCATCTAGTGAGTGGGGGGGAAATGCACCATAGATCTGATGCAATGCCCCAACAAATAATAATCTGGCCAAATATGTTCATGGTGCCAAGGCTGAGAACCCCTGGACCAATGGTTCTCAACTTTATCAGAACCAGCATCTACTTGTCATAACCCCCTTTACTACCATGAAATAAAATCTGTAGTAATGATCTACCTACATTCATAACTAAATGTAAAGGAGAAATAGAGGTAAAATAGTGCACAAGAAGTTCATAGTTTAGTAGGAAAAATTCAGAGACAAGTACACTGGAAAGTGTATATACCTATTCATTAAATCACTAAGAATGCCACATGTGGCTGGTGGTGGCACAAATACCACAAAAGGTTCTGCTGCTAAGGGCATTCTGATATGGTTAACAAATCATAATAAATCTTTGAACAAAATAAAGTATAATCTCTTACTAATTTTAGTGTCCGTATATATTAAAACTCTGCGAAAGACACTTTGTGCTTATTTGTAAAACAGAGTGGATGTCTGGAGGGACATCTATGAGCCCCACAGGTCTCTCCAGCGCATTGTAAGACATGCAACATCCCTGGCCCCATCCGCTAATTGACAGTAGTACCACACACCAAACCTAAACCTACCTATGTAGTTTCTAAAATGCCTTCTGAAAGGATGCCACTTTTTCCTCTGAGCACCACCAATTTAGATAATAATGTAAAGACATATATAACATAACTAGGTTTAATAGTCAATTTGAATGTAAAGTAGCTTTTTAAATAGTTACTTTCATGCAGTAAAAATAGAAATTGTTATGCATGCCCTTATATTATAATCAAATTTCTTTGGTTGTCCCTTCTTTGGTTTTAACAGAAAGCCAAATTGACTTCCAAAACTTCCTGTGCCCATGTTTTTTATTCTCTTAAAAAGTCACATGGTACCTATTTCACAATAATATTAAATGGTGGTTTCTACAATGACCTTATTTCCAAATATGCATATTTTCCCTTAAAAATGTCTTTCTTGCCCTAACCGGTTTGGCTCAGTGGATAGAGTGTCGGCTTGCGGACTGAAGGGTCCCAGGTTCGATTCCGGTCAAGGGCATGTACCTTGGTTGCAGGCACATCCCCAGTAGGGGGTGTGCAGGAGGCAGCTGATCCATGTTTCTCTCTCATCGATGTTTCTAACTCTCCATCTCCCTTTCTCTCTGTAAAAAATCAATAAAATATATATTTTTTTAAAAGTTATTTTTTTAAATTAAACAACTTTGGATTTTATTTTTGATTAATTCCACAATGCTTAGTTATGGATTTGATAAGCAAATCAAAACAAAGAGCAACAACAAAACCATCCACTTTCTTAAAACCTATTTCTTAAGTGTGTAATGAACATAGTTATTTCTTAGTTATTTCTTTCCCATTAGAATGTGAGTGTGTGTGTGTGTGGGTGTGTGTGTTATTTTTTATTATTGCAGGGAGAATTATACTTTCTTGCCATAATATGATTTTACAGCAGAATAATCTCAGCAGTTAGTTAGCTTCTGTTTTTCAAGTGAAAACACCATTTAAAAACACCAAATTATTACTGATTCTCAAATTCTGAACCAATGTATAAATTGGAAGTGGTCATTATATAGTACCTAAAGAAATGGGCTAGTGAAGAAAAATCTTTTCCTGGTCTTTTGTTTATTCTTTACTAGATAAAATTTAAATCTTACTTAAAAACATCATTAAATAGAATCATTGACAACATCTTAAACTATGGCCCAAACACATATTGGTCTAAAGAAGAGGGTAGGGGTAGGATAGTAAGTGAGCTCATGAGGTTTGTAGGTTATTTCTACTCATAATTCCTCACCTAGAGTCACATCAGTTTTATCTGCTTTATTTTTATGCTTCCACAAGATTTTGTTCCAACAAAGGATTTCCCCATCTAAAAAAATTTGAAAACCACAGCCCTAGGGGAAATTAGGCAGCAGACGTAAAGAAATACAATGTAGGTCAAATTTCATCACAACAAATACTATTGTGACAAAAATCTCTATATAGCAAAAGATTTCTGAGCCCTAGGCAATAACCCATTTGTCTTAAGAAATATGCAATACAACAAAATAAAAGAATCTGGGCAATCTTTTTATTATAATAGCCTTTGACCTGTATTCCTTGCTTGGTGGAAGAATGAATCTTAAAGTTAGAATTCAGTGTTGATAGTTTCCTCTAGGTAAAGCCATTTCCCATTTAATCAGCTTCATGTCAGCCAAAAGTTTATAGGGAAATAAAATATCTGTCAGGTTAAAGGCCACACATAGAAATATGCTCCGTAAACCCTACATAATTCAACTTTGATACCAAGAACAAGAGAAACAATAATCACAAAAGTAATATTGAGCCCAGATATGGTAAGGACAGCTGGTTGCCACCCAATGTCCACTCTCCCCTTCTTCCTTATTATCCAAAACCTGAGTTTTACCTGCGCACATTGGCATCTGACATATAGTCTATATTCCCCAGCCTCCCTTGATATTAAATGTGACCAATGAAATATAAAAATGTTGTGTAGGTCTTCAGACAAGGACAGTCTTAGCAGACAGGAAGTGCCATCTTTCTAGAAGTCAAATATAAAGGTTAGACCTTCCACTGCTTCTTGGGAAAATTAGTTGTCCTTGAAGATGGAAGCCATGTGTTGCGAAGAGGAAAACTAGAAGAATCTTGAGTTCCTAATGCTTTTGGAGAGCCAGAAAACAACCTTGGATTGCTTATCTCTGAACTACTATTGCATGAAAAAGTAAATACTTGTGTGATTGATCCACTGTGTTCAGGATTAGGTTACTCATAGCCAAATATAATGGATGTATCTTCCAATACTAACCAATGCACCCTTTCCTCTATACTTTGGGATTTTATTGCTTCTACTTGTCTACTCACTCAAAAATATATTAGATACACAGCCTGTCCCCAAACAGAAGGTTTTAGCAGTTGATATAAATAAATACAACTTTCCATCTTGAAAATATCTTTATTTCAGTCATTTTAATAGGCAACTTGATTTTCTTAATGGAGATTATAGGGCTACACTAGAAAATGTCTTAAAATTCTAATATAGCTTCTCATGTGCTAGTCTTATTTTTTAACAATTAAATTTTTTCAGCTTTATTGAAATATAGTGACAAAATAAACTGCACATTTTAGGGGTATAATTTGGTAAGGTTTGAAATATGCATATACCCATGAAACTCTCACCATGATCAAGATAGTAAATATATCCATCATCATTCAACATTGCCTGTGTCTTTACAAATCCCTCCCATCCACCCTTCTCACCTCCAACCTCAAACTTAGGCAACCATTAATCTGTTTTCTTTCCCTATATATTAGCTTGCGTTGCATATTTTAGAGTTTTATACAGATGTACTAGCTTTTTACCAACAATTCTGATGAAAAAGCCCATGGCTATCTGCACACATGCCTGGCTCAATCTAGAAACCTAATCTGTTTCCCAGATTTTGAAAAGACTAAGCTATTCTGTTATTGTTTCCCAAAATGTATAGAACTTTATATGAGGTAAAATAATATAGATAAGAAAAAAGGAGACCTTGATCCTCACCTTTTCAATTATTTGCATGATCAGCTATAAATATTTTTATTTGTAAGTGTGGATGGATGCTAAGGTGAGACTTAATTATATATGATTGCTGGAACAGAGCAGTTACTAAAAAGGATTCCTTTAATTCAGGATACTTACTGGTTTGTAGACTCTCTCTATGTGTCTTATGTCATAAAAAGATAATGCACACACACATTAACTTTTAAAAAGAATTTCAAATGTTGCAAGTATATGAAGTTTTTATGGTATATATTTTTCCTCAATGATCTCAACTGGTCTGAATAGGCACTTTCAATTTAAATATACTACAAATGTTGGTAATTTCTACAGGGAAGGTAGGATTGCCAATAAAATACAGGATACCCAGTTCAATTTGAATTTCACATAATTAATAATTATTTTAGTGTAAATGTATTCTAAATATTGCATGTAATCTACTTATGCTAAAATAATTTTTTAAATCTGAATGTAACTGGGTATTTTCTCATTTTAATTTCCAAATCTGGCGCCTTTAAGAATGTATGGGAAGAAGGAAATAGTGCTGGCTGAGACCAGTATGAATGGCCTCTGTCAAACCTAATGAATGGGCCCACTTACAAATCTAATATAAACTGTCCCTAATTGTGAGAGTCTAAAAGTAAAAACTTGATTATAACCTGTGAAAAGTATTGCTTATGTCAACTTTAAATTCTTTTAGAAGTCTGGTGTCTGGGTGAGGAATATGTCATTCTAGGACTCTCTTTAGGCTTGGGACACTCTGGCTCTGTTGTTTTCCAGCTGGGTGTCCCTGACATACCAATTAACTCTTGGTTCAACTGATAAGAAGCCGAACATTTTGTAGTAATTGTGGGCTACAATTTGCCAAGATATCTTTGAGAGAAGTTACTTTTTTTGATGAAAGACCATGTCTTAGGAATTCTTTATACTACACATCAGGTTCTGGAAATTGACAAACATCTAATTCCTAGTGGTTTTAACTCAGGAGAACTTGCACCATGCTAACTTAGGAAACCCTCTCTGTGTAGATTTGACTCTGACTCATAAAATATCCCTTCCCATGAAACGAGGGAAGCAATTTTAAAAAGCCTTCCTGTTGCCGAACCGGTTTGGCTCAGTGGATAGAGCATCGGCCTGCAGACTTAAGGGTCCCAGGTTCGATTCCGGTCAAGGGCATGTACCTTGGTTGCGGGCACATCCCCAGTGGGGGGCGTGCAGGAGGCAGCTGATTGATTTCTCTCATTGATGTTTCTAACTCTCTGTCCCTCTTACTCTGACTCATAAAATATCCCTTCCCATGAAACGAGGGAAGCAATTTTAAAAAGCCTTCCTGTTAGTTACCACAGATGATCATGTGTGACACCTATCACATCCCCACTTCCCGTGTCTTCCAGTGATGACTGTGACTGATGACAAAACTATGCGAAATACAGAAGGGGAAAAAGTAAACTTTAGGAGTCCCTGCTCTCAAATATATTTCCCTTCCTACTATTTGACCCCATTCTGAATTCCTCCAAGGATCAGTTTAGATGTTAGGGTTAGATTCCAATTTTGCCAACAGCACATCTGTTTTTCTCTCTCCACTGAAGAAATCAAGTATAGACTGGAAACAGCTCATTGATTATGTCCGATAGGTCCCTACAAACCAGGGCAGAAGCAAAACCAGTAAGCCGTTAGGGTTTGTGCTCTCATGTTTTATAGCACTCTTATTCACCAGCCGCGGTGGGAGGCTTTCTGACATGCTTCTGACCTCTCAGGGGTAAGTAACTGGCACCTCAGCTCTTGTAGTGAACACACAAGGCTCTTTGTTTGTTCCATAGGTAGTACTGCCTGACCTTGTGGTTTGGGCACATGTAGGAAACAAGTTAGGTGGTGTGATTTGAGGGATACTGGAATTCTCTCCCTCCTCCCTCCTCCTTCTTGCCCTCACCACCCAGCTACCACCTTACCCAAATATTTCAAATATCTCCCATATCGCTGATACCTGATCACAAAGTCATTTTAAACTGTCACGAATACAAGTAAAATTTACACTGGGAATGTTGACCATTGAATTAATGTGATGCTATCTGATTAAATGAAAATTCACAGGTTAAAGAATGGCCATTATAATTCTTAAAGTTGCTGGTGGTCCCTAGAGGTTGCCATCTCTTTGAATCTTTCACAGTGCCTTGCATTTAGAAGGTACTCAATAATTATTTGTTTACTTACCAAAAAGAGGTGTAAAAAATTTCATGAAAAACTGACTGGTAAGCTTTCACTTAGTATGCTAGACACATATGTTCTTAAATATTTCCTGACTGAATGAGTACCAAGTGTGATATTTGACTAAGTTTGCCATAAATTCTCTTCCTGTGAATTTATATTCCTAACTTTTTTAGTGTTTGTAGTATTTTTCATATTCATATTCCTTTTAGAGTTCTAAACAAACATCTTTGAATGTTTCTATACCCATATGAGCAAACAATTCTGATTCCTATTTAAAAAATAGAGCAAGTTCCACCACCTCACTTAGGAAAGACAATAGTGGAGTAGAGGGAGGGGCAATGGACTAGGATTTTATTCAATGGGAATTCGTGACCACACAGAATCCTCTTGGAGGTAAATTTGAGGGGAGTCATCTTTCTAATAGGCTGCTTCTAGATGTGTAAAAGATTTCAGAAATTCAGTTATCTAGAGAGAAGTGTGGACCATTATTTCCACGCACTCTTCCCTGAATGTGACTTTCTTATTGATTATAGAAAGAAACTAGCAGCAATGATGGTAAGACTGAAGCAAGATATTCTTCATAGCTAAAGCCAGTTGTATTGCCTTGAAGTTTAATTTTCTCTAGGTGCCTCATTTCCATTCATCAGCTATCTTTTATCTTTAGTAACGTATTGTACAACTTTATTCTGAAATAGCCATTAGTTTCCATATGGCCCTTCTTATCAGTCAACAAGAATAACAATTTATGACTTATGCGTATATATCCCTTGATTCTCACATCCACTCTGTATGAAAATTATATTAGATGACTTAGAGAATACAAGTGACTTGTCCAAAGAGACACAGATAGCAAGCAGTCAGAATGGGAACCCAGTCCAATTTTATTATTCCATGCTGTGTCTCAGAAAAGTCTATGATTAATGAGGTGAAAATACTAATAATGCTTAGTAACTTTTGTTTTATAAAATATTGAGGCTATTTTTTAAATAACAAAAATATGATAGTAGGGATTGTGAGCAGCAAAATGGCACTAGGTATTATATTGGTGGAATCAGACTGGAGCTTGGTTCAGCAATCTCAGTACTTGACTTATGGTTAAGAAAGAAGTCAGAGCCAAGACTCAAACTATAAGAGAAAGTTTATTTAGAAAGGCACAGAGGTAGAGGAAGCGAGCCATAGAAGAAATGGGCTCAGGAAACAAATTACGGGGGCAAGAGAAGGGGCCTTGGAGCTTAGGAGAGAGAAGGGGGCAAAGAAAATGGGCCTAGGGAAAGGGGGAGGGGAAAATGAGGGTGTGCTCCATAGAGACAGCTGTGCTGGGTCCTCCATCCTAGGAGCTTTTAAGGTGGGGCTCTTTAGGGGGAATCCCAGGGGGAGAATCTCAATAGAATATTCAGGTGTGTTTTTCAGGTGTGTTCTTTCAGGTCATGGTCTCCACTGATTGGTCAGTCCCAGGGCAAGGAGGCATTAGTAAATGCAGCTGGTCCTGATGTCATCCATGGCATCCCTTGTCTGGTTTTGCTTCTTTTCTGAGCCTGGAGATGAAATACAGCTGAGGCTTAGATGTTATCTCTAGGTTTTAATGCTTAAGGGAGTGGTAATGCAAGTTCCCATGTGGTAATCACGTGAGGTCACTCTTTGGTCCCTTGTTCCTCCTCAAAGGGGGCCTACCACATGACTATCAACATGCCAGGGGAGGAAAGGTTAGGGGAAGGTCCAAACCACATGACCAGCGATATGCTAGTGGAGGAAAGGTTACCCTGGGTGCAAGGTCCTTGTTTTCTCAGTTTTGCCCATTGCTAGGTACCTGGAGCCTTCTGCCCTGGTGACCTTCTGCACCTGGCCCATTGTCCTTGGGTAGCTATGTCTGTCTAATTGCCTACCACATGGTGGCAAAAACAATGTGGTCAGTCATGGGCCTAGGTATGAAATTTTTCTCACTCAGTATTTAACTGTGCCTTCAACATGGCTGTCCTTAATCCCCAGCTAAGGGGGTGTTATAGAGGACTCTTTCTGAAAAGAAAATTCAGGGTATTGGAGCCAACACTTGCAGGTCATGCAAGGGTTTTGTATTTGTATCCGGATTTCCAAAAATCCCCACATTTCTCATTTAACAATATGTAAATGGACAGAATCGGAAACAGTATTCAGTATTGTAATTGCAGATTTAAAAGGAACTTCCACAGGAAGTGAACTTTTAAAGGACTTATTAAATACCTCATTTTGAAAATAGTGAACAATTCAAGTGTTTTTACGTGCCTATTAGGAGAAAGAAGGTTAATAAATCTGAAGACTCTCTGGAAAAACAAAACCACTGGGCCATTTGAAAGTAGCCTCTTGTTTCCTATCACGACTGCCAAGGAAACTGAGTTAACCACTTCCCCAGAAAGGGGTTGGATTTCAAAATGTGGGTGCTTTAAATAATCACTAAGTATGTTCAAATCCATGTTAAATGCTGAAGTATTTATAAATATTTCTTTTAAATACACAAATTTTTTAAGTTCATCTAGACAGGTGCAGGGATGTATCATGGGCCAACAAACTGTCAAAACTTTTGACAAAGAGTCAACAAAGTGTGGCAATGTTTTTAGAAGAGCACAGGTCTTTGTGTGACATAAAATCCAATGCCAAGGAAAATCGCCAGCTCCATCTGCAGTAACTGATTAAAAAAAATTTTTTTTAAAGATTTCCCATCTTTCTACAGATGTCATTTGCCTTGCCAAGAAATTTAGTCACATAAACCATTACTATGCCTGACTTAGCCTTAAAAGCCTCTGGACCTAATACGTGATCAAGGTGCGGGAACCACAACCTAAATTCTGGTTCTCAAAACTGAGTTAAGAGACTATGACACAGTCAAGTAATCTTTGCCAAAGAACAGTGAAGCCACAAAAGAGATTGGAGTCAGAAAAGGGAACACGCCAATGCTTTCGTGAAGAGTCACAACTTACAACAGGAAACTAGAATAATGTTTAAAGTGTTGCTGGATCACTAAATGCATTACACACTGGGAAGTAATCCCTTTTATAAGGTGTGTTTGGTTTATGGACTGCTTTTGACATTAGTTTGTACTTCTTTCAGCTTTTAGTCATAGGTTACCAGGATCAGAAATAGATAGGCCCAAAGATCCTGGGTGAAGTTCATGTTTCTCAGTCAGCGACTACTTACCATAGACCAATGAAGGCATGGTTCTCTGCTAGGAGTCAGGATTTTTAACCACATACCACAACAGCTAGGGTTTTGATATCACCCTTGCTTTTACACTCCATCCTCTAATTGGGAGAGATCGGATACAAACACCAACACAAGGCACAAGTACAACGTAATAAAAGGTAAGCACCCAATGGACCAGATATGTTGAAAGTTCAAATAAGGGAAAGGTCACTTCAAGAAGGAGCGATCAAGAAAATCTTTACATAAGAGGAAGGATTGAATGTGTGCTCTGAAATTTGGCTAAGCATGTAAATAGAGAGGCAAGGGATAGGCTTTCTGGTAAGGGAAACAGGAGGGGTAAATAAGCTGATATCAGTAACTATGTGAGAGAGTGGGAGACATGTTTTGAAGTAGAGACAGAGAAGATGAGAGTTTTTAATGCAGGTTAAGTACTTTGGATTTTATCCATAGGCATTAAAAGTCAATAAAGATTTTTCAGCAGGAAAATAGATATAAATACATACATTTCATTAAGACACGAGGTTCCAGTAGGGTTTAACAATATAAAAGTTAGAGTTGAGGGTATAAGATGTGAGTCGATTCTGAGTCCTAGTTTAAAGTTATAATCAAGTAATCAAAATTATTGAACTCCTAAGCTGTCTGAAGCATGGTTGTAGATGATACAGGATACAAAGAATTGGATAACAAGTCCCTTCCTTTGGAGAACCTTATTGTGATAATCATTTTGTAATATATACAAATATCAAACCATTATGCTGTACACCTTAAACTTATATAACGTTATATGTCAATTATATCCCAATGAAACTGAAGAAAAAAAGAAAAATATTACCTTGAAATATAAAAAGAAGAAAATATTATTGATTATCTCAGAAAATTGTTATGTTCAAGTATAAGTAGACAAATTCTATGGATCAGGGGAGGAATAGTCATGAGAATAAAATAGAGTAAAACTAAAGGGAGCAAAATGAGAGGAAACAATAAGGACAATATTAAGAAAAATAAACATTTTATAGCAGGATAAAAGCAAAGATTGTGGAGGTTAAAAATACCCCATTATGAAGAACAAAAAATTAAATCCATGAAATGAAGGACAAATTTAAGAACTTAAATTATTTTTAAGAGAACATATGTAATACAGAGAGGAAAACTTTAATAATAATCTTCATCAGAAATTCCAGATTACATTAACACAAACCAAAAGACAAATATTGGGGAGATTTGGGAAGAGTTAAAAGTCTGTTAATGTTCTCTCATATATAGAGAAGTTAAACCTATTTTTTCACTTTGACATTAAAATATACAAAAGAATGCTTTTTAGAGTGAAAGGTATCCAATAATTGAATTAAAGTAAAATTATTGTTATTAATACACTAGAAAAGAATATAACAAAGAAGCATGGCTTATATTCTGAATTTCAGAAAATAATAAGAAATCATAACCAACAAAATTATAGAAAATGACAGAAATAAGGTCAAATATATCAGTTACAACAACAAATATAAACCAGTTAAACATTTTTTGAAAACATGCTCAGTTTGAAAGAAAAACTTTAAAAATCCAACTACTTCAATAACAAGAACATATATAGAAGAGAATAATATAAATAAGTTAACAGTTAAAAGCTGTACAAAGACTCATTATATAAATAAAAAGAAATGGAAGTGTTGCAACAGTAATGTCAGATAAAAAATTAGGACAAAAACACAGGTTCAGAGTTAATTTATGCTGATACCAGGTAGAATTCACTAATAATACATATTGCTAAACTCTATATGGGCAATATTATTATATTAATATATTATATAAAACATAAAAGATAAAACAAGAATATGAAATATTCAAGAATAAGTACTTAAAGCCAAAAGAAGAGAATTAAGACAACTTTCTTTGATGATTCAAGTAGCCACAGCATAAATATAAGGAAATAAATGATATACCAAATATATTTAGTTCAATAACTAGAGCAGCACAAAAAAGTAAATACACTTTGTTTTTATAGTTATTCTTTATGTTTAGTTTTGTTTTATATTTTCATTTTTAACCTGTGTGTTTATTCAATTTCTATTGAAAAATATGACATTTTATTACATACTAGTACATTGCTGGTAAGAGTAAAAATTTCAACTTCTGGAAAAGTGTCGGTTCCTGTTAAAGTTCACCTGATTACCTACCTACCCTATTCCCCCGTTACCTACCCTAAAATTCTACTATTAGGTATTTACTCAAGAGCAATAAAAAGAGATAGTCATGGGAAAGCTTGTTTAAGAATGTGTAAAGCAACTTTACTTATAAGAGGCTAGAAGTGAAAAGAACTAAAAGTTCATCAACAGGAAAATAGATACCCAGATTGAGGTATATTCATACAATGCACTATGACTTGGCAATAGAAAGAAGTGAACCATGGTATATGCAACAACACAAATCTTGGATGCATGATTTAATTTCTATGAAGTACAGGAACAGGCAGGTGATGGAAATCAAAGCACACACCTCTGGAATGCGAGGGGGAGTGGTCTGGAAAACAGCATGATGAAACCTCCTGGGATGGCGGAAAGGCTCTATATCTGCATTTGGCTGTGAGTTAGTTACATGAGAGCATGCATTTGACAAAACTAATTGAACTGTCCACAAAAGATCAAAGGATCAGTGCGTTCCACTCTGCAGAAAATACCTCAAGAGAAAGAACAACAACAAAGTGTTTCCAAACTTCAATAATTGTATGCCTATGTGACTGAAGTAATTTTAGAAAATCAAAAATGTGGAAATCTCTCTAATTAATTTCCCAAAGTTCCCATGTACTTGATTGTAAAACCTACTATTGATAAGACATAAAAAGGAATAAATAGAATATAGATATCATGGATGAAACACTCGCATGCTCTACCAAATGGAACCCCACATTATGCTAAAAGAATAATAAATGATGAGAAAATTACCTTTATTTCTGAAAATGAGTAAAATGTATTGCAGCAAAATTAAAGTATTAAAAAGCACTATTATTTCATAGGCATTGTAGAAGAATTTGATCATATTCAATACTCATTCCTGATTTTTCAAAATAGCTAGATAGGAATGATAAGGTGATTTCTTAAATGTTAAAACGTCTCTCTCAGCCCTAACCGGTTTGGCTCAGTGGATAGAGCATCGGCCTGCGGACTGAAGGGTTCCAGGTTCGATTCCAGTCAAGGGCATGTACTTTGGCTGTGGGCATATCCCCAGTGCAGGGTGTGCAGGAGGCAGCTGATCGATGTTTCTCTCTCATCGATGTTTCTAACTTTCTATCCCTCTCCCTTCCTCTCTGTAAAAAATCAATAAAATATATTTAAGAAAAAAAACAAAACGTCTCTCGCAGCATACACATTCTTAAAATCATAATTAATGTAAAATGCTGAAATAATTTCCATTAAATTCAGAAAAAAATATAAGCCTATTATTTCAATAATTATTTATTTTTATTCTGGAGGTTCTGAAAAAAGGAGTATAAACATTAAAAAAAGTGAAAATATTGACCAACTAATAACTTCCTCATAGAGAAAAAAGGATGGATTACTTAATAAGTAGATTGGTATAACTTCCTAATATTTAGGAAAGATAAATTTCAGCACATACTTCAAATAAATTACATTTTAAATTCAAAGCAAACAACCACAAACCACTAAAAATAATTGTAGGTTAAAATGTACATATATTTTTAGTGGTGGAAAACATTGTAAACTTAAACTTATGACAAAACCTTAAAAAGAAAATAATAAAATTTTGAAAAATCTTTTTTAAAAAATCAAAATTTATTAAAAAATTGTATATCACTAATAAATAGAGGGTATTTGTTCATAATTAATGCAAATTACAAACAAAAGACAAATATACCAATATGAAAAATAAGCAAATGGCATCAGTCAGAAAGTTATAAAATAAAAAATAAAAGTAGATAAGATTTGTTGCTGCTAAATTTAATGAACAAGTTACTGTTTATACAATACAAATCAAATTGATAACATATAAAATAAAAATGACAATATCTATAACCAGCAAGACATTGAAAATGGCCTACATGAATAAAAATAGGTAATTGGCTAAACAAAAATGACTATCATGAATTACTAAGCTCAGGTTACAAATCTGTGTTGCAGAAAAAAACATCATAATCACGGTTTAGTGAATAAAATAGGTTGCCTAATATCTGTAATTTAACATCATTTTTGGGGAAATAAATTTCTTTTTTAAAAGACTAGAGTAAATATACCAAAATGTTATAAACATTGTTTTCTCTGAGTAATAGAAATAGGAAGAAATAATATCTTTGTCTTTGTATTTCACAATACTGTTCAATTTTTTCTAAAAAAAAAAAAAAAATTGTAATCAGAGTAATGTATAAACAAATCATAGAGATGGGTGCCATACATTTTTAAAGCTAACCACAGTCCTGATTAATAGAAGCAAATTTTGTTATTGTTCAGGGGTGTGGGAGGAATCAATGCTTTTACTAACCCTGATATACTGTTTAAGAAAAAAAGAAAGAATGAAAAAGTAAAAGAAGGAATACCAGTCTAAGCTCTGACAATAACATAGATAAATATTTTTTATTTTAGAATTTGATGGCTTATTCATGCCAAAGATCAGAATGATAATGTGTCTAAACTTAATTACCGCTATTGCCACTCTAGGACAGAATGAGAAAATAGGGAGATAGATACCCAGAGATAGGTCCTGTTAAAGTAAGTATTACCTTGGAATATAAGTGTCTGTAGCCATATAATGCAGGTTATATTTTATTAAGCAGAGCGTCATCCTGGTGTGAGTCAGTGAGCGTTAACATGAAGCATAGCAATGTAACATGGCCACTAATATTTTGAAAAACATCTAACTCTGCATCCAACATAAGCTATCAGCACAGATACCTGTGCTAGATCCAATTTTCTGTTGGTCCAGGGAAGTAGAAAAATATTCTCTGAAGTATCGGCATGTAGTAAGCACAGAAAATAGAAAATAATTTAATGTGGTTCTAAATGGTACTTGTGAAATGTCTTTAAAAATAAATCCTTTCTGACTCTTCATTATGTTGCACAAATGAGAAGCCCAAAAATTATGGCTCAACACCCATTTTACATTCAAGGTCAGATAGGCAACAATCAGGCGATGATATTTTATTCTCCTGCACATATGAAATTCTGTTTGAACTCATCAAAGTGAATTTATAGATGTGCTAAACTATCCAATAAGAAGATTGGGTGTGCGTAGGACAAGGTGCCTACTTGGTTTCCTAAAGCAAGTAAATTACTAGCCAGGCTTGGTTTCACTTGGTATAGAGGAGAGAAGTTAATAATTTTTGTCCCAACCTTGACCAAAATATGAGCCTGAATTTTTAAGGACAACAAATTTTAAAACCTTGGCAGTGATCATTCAGGAGTATTTCTGAATAGGATACATTCACATGAGGCCTTTTTCCTTTGCCAGCATCTCTATAACTACCAGGAACTTAGGATAATACAAACAAAATATCAGAGTGTACACTAAACCAGAGCTGAATATTTATCCACTGCAATCATCTGAAAAGATTTCTTCTAGCATTTAGGGTTTGGTTGAATCCCACAAAACTCAGTAATATTTAGAACCAAACGGATGCCCTGTCCTTACTTCACCTTCCAATATCAGACTGCTGTGGGTACAAATAAATCGCATGTTGCTAAATTCCATGTTGACATCAATTCCATTCCAGTTGATGTCAAACTGTAATTGAACATCTTCTTTGAGACTGAAATCATGTCATGTTTTTAATTAAAGATTTCCCTCTTAATATTTTAGAGATGCAAATTTATACATTCCAAAAATATTCTGGGCATGGGGAAGAAGCTCTGAGAGGGGGAAGGATACAGTCTTACAAATGAGTAAGAGGCCAAAGAAAATGTTGTGTTATACTTAATAGTGAAACAATAGAGGAAAGATTTGATGAGATCCTATATAACTAATAGAGTAGAATTAAGTATAGCTCACATGCTTCCAAGAAAATCCCAGAATGCATTGTGGAAATAAGCAATGCAATGGTTACTCACTTTGGAGAAATCATACAGAAAGTACTACATGTACCACATTCAAGATAATGTCCACGCCTCTTCAAAATCATCCTATCTGGTTAATCTTTTCCAAAGCTCACTGCACCAGGCCACTAGCTATTCTACAAACATTAGGGACATAAAGCCAACTTTAATCTAATGGCTTCAGCATTGAGAACTACAGGCAAATAAACAACAGCATCAAAATCTTCTTGCTCATCTCAAGGATTAAAAAAAAATGTGTGTAAGCTTAAGAATAGAAAGGGGAAAGAGTGACAACTTGGATGTTCCAGAGAGATGGAGTGAGGCAATGGTGTTGTAGTAAGAATACACACAATTGACGTCATGCACAAGGAAGATGATCCAAACACAAATAAGAACCATGTCATTCAGAACAACACTCTCAAAAGCAACACATGATCTTTGGGAATAACTGTACTAACACAAATAAATTTCAATCGTGTTGAATATTTATGTGTTTAAGAAACAGACTTTTCCATCTAAATGATCCGTAAACCAGCCATTCAAGTCTAAGCGAGATTTTACGTCTCTTTCGTAATTCCCCAAATCTGTGTTGATATCCAGGGTAATTCACACTCATAAGATTGAGCTGTTATGAATGTAATTAAACTTGCAAAGTGGCATATTAAAAGCAGATCTAACCTAAGATATAATAAAGCAAGTGGGTGAGGCTTACAACAATATTAACAACTAGTGTTTTGTGGTTTCTCTTTAAATACCAAAGGAGATTGAATTGGAGTGAGGGAATATTGGCTAATAAATTTGCAGAGGAAAAAGAAATCACCTCTATTTTCAATCTCCCATTCTGAAAGAAGGGAAGGACCTTAGTTAAGTATTGTTTATAATGTTTCTCTAAGTTCATTTCAGTGTAATGAATTTGGTGGCACCCCTGGGAATTCTGCAGCAAGGTAAAATTTTGCACCCAGAATAGTTTATGTGCAGAGCGTGTATTTAGAGCTGAATTTTCTAAAATTATGCATAGAAAATTTCAGAAGAAAATGCCCACAGAATCTTAACTCTTGAAGGGCTTTGGGGACACCATCTACTTAAAAATACAGTGTATAAAACATCGTTAAACAAAAAGTAAATGTGCCAATTTCACTTCCTTCTTCCTGCAGCTCTAATTTAAACAAGTTGCACACGTAAGTGATACTATATATGCATAGGGTTTTGCATTAAGTTTGCAATGTCAGGTTTGTTTATAAAAATCATATTTTTAACCGCTGGCCCCTGGGGCTCTATTCTGGGCAGTTACAACCTCCAGCCCGTTCCATTCTGACTTTTAAAGAGACAGCTCTCATTTCCATGAACTTTCAATGGAGACATTACAGACCTTGGACCAAAACTCTTGGTTTACGTTTTCTGTGGCCTTAAAAATGTACAATTACGTTTATTTACTTAGCGCAGAAAGTGCACCCCTGTTTGCCATGACTAGGCTGGTGGCCACTGACAGCCCCAGGAAGCTTGCAAAGTTTTCATTTCTTTTCTTTCTCTCTCTTCTCTCTGCCTGGCCACCACTGCTGTGAAAAAAAAAAATTCCTCGTAGTACTTTTGAGAGCATTTACCACGTTTTTGTTTCTATTCAGAACTTTTAACTCCATTCATGAACCTAGTGGTTGCACAGTAGTTAATAAAGGGCAGAAAACTTTATAGTCTTTTCCACCATAGTTGAAATGCTGGCTCCTGAATGTATGCCCAGCCATCACAATGCTCACAGGCATTGGAACACAAGCCCTCTCATTCCTGGATTTGCTGCACTTCAAGGAAAATGCAGAGATTTTGCTGAATACTTATGAGAAACAATTGTATGTATCTGCTTTGCTGTCCATTCACACATGGCAACACCATAGTCATGTTTGCTTTGGTCTTACCGCAAAATTTTAACATTTTTCTTCTTCTGTCCCCTCCCCCCTTTTTTGGTTTAAGGGCACCAAAACATAAAGTAAATGTGATCATTATGAGGTTATAGAAATATATCATAGCTGGGCTTCCCAGATAAGATGTTCATTAAGGGGCTAGCCTTTTATGTTATGAAAACTATGTGGCTTTCTACACAGCGTCTTGAAATGTCAACATGGGTTGGGGGCCAAACGGTCATCACTCTCACGGCAAATTACTCATGCTTAGTCCAGGAAGTGCTGTTGTTTGCAATGTGTCTGAGGCATGGATAAACTTGATTCTTTGATATCAAAGAAATTATCTAGGGCAAAATTGTGTGTTCAGTGCAACTCAGTGGGGCATGCTTTCAACTCGGGCTGGCCCAGGGAACTAAGCAGAATGGAGACCTTTCTCTGGATGGCTGTCTATAACGGTGACTCCTCCGTCTCCCTTCTCCATGAACATCTCATAAAGCCCATTCAGAGAACTCTAGAACATTATTTGCAATACTACTATTCACATGTCAGTCCCAGAGCAAAGCGAAATGTTGTTTTTATAGGGCAATTTCTATCAGCTCTGGGACTGAGTTAAGAGTAGTATTTGGAGGTGACACCATTGAAGTAGGCACTTTCCATGAGTATTCATTTCATAACACTATAGTACCAGCCCTCAGAGCTGTACCATAGAATCATAGGAGTGAGGAGGCTGACAGAAGTTTATCTAAGTCCATTGGTGACACCTGGAAGACTGTCCCTAAGTGCAGTCAGTTGTCTAAATCCAAAAAAGATTATCATCAACATTAGCAACACCATCAACATTTTTAGCCCTATCATCAAAGACTGCACAGTACCTATTTATCAATAGTACCTGAAAAGCTTTCTTATTTAAAATATAAATAGATTAAAATGTATGAAGCTTTACCTTTGCCCACTAGAAGAGCATAGCCTAAGATACTGTAAGTGCGTATTTGTACTAAACTCCTCTTCTTGCTAGTTCTTGAGTTTTCTTTGGAGAGTTTCTATTGTATATTGTCAGTATGCTAAAGCATAGTTTTACTGGGCTGGTGAAGCAACATCCCACTAGGGCAGTGATGGCGAACCTATGACACACGTGTCAGAGGTGACACGCGAACTCATTTTTTGGCTGATTTTTCTTTGTTAAATGCCATTTAAATATATAAAATAAATATCAAAATATAAATCTTTGTTTTACTATGGTTGAAAATATCAAAAAATTTCTTTATGTGACACAGCACCAGAGTTAAGTTAGGGTTTTTCAAAATGCTGACATGCCGAGCTCAAAAGCTTCACCATCACTGCACTAGGGAGTTGAAGGAGTCCTTGAATATTATTTCCTCCATTCTCCCAGATTTTGATAATGATCACATCACATAGCAATCTCCTTGAGTATTAGCTAAAAATTTTGGAGCCATTTTCATTTCCCAACATCTCAACTCTCATAGCCAAACAGTTATCAGTTTCTGTCAATTGCAGTCAATAAATATTTCTTGAATCTCATTTTTATCCCCTCCTCTCCCTACTATCATATTAGGGCCCTGGCGTGTGTCCCTTAAATTGACACAATGATTTCCTCACTACTATGCCTGCCTCCCAACTCTTTCCACCCCTACTCTTTGCAATAGAAAAGTAACTCTAAGTAATTGATCCCTTATGATAGGCCAGGCATTATGCTATGCACTTTATAAAATTCAATCTTCACAACCCTCCTGAAGTAGATATTATTTTTCTCATTTTATAGACAAAGAAACAGAGGCTAAGAGATTTAAGAAACTTACCTATGATCATCCAGCTAATACCTATCCCAGCCAAGATTTAAATTCAGTTTTGTATGACTCCAAATTCCATACTCTAGAGGGAGTAGAGTTATCTCCATTCATAAGATTGCCAGAGTAATCTTTCTAAAACACAAGTGCCATTATTTATTTTGTTGCTCCCAACTCTGACGGTTCGTCACCCATTGTCTGTACAATCAAGTCTCAAACAAGCAAGGCTTTCCAGGGTCTGCCATAACTTAGCTTTCCCAAACATCTTTCTTGCTAATCACCATGCTCACCTGAGATCCAGACATCCAGCCATCCCTAACTCCTCGGTGTCCTTTAAACAGTGAGATTCTCTTATGCCTCTGCATTCCTTTGCATTCACGGCTCCATCAGACAGGAGGGCTTGTTCTGTTTGGAAAATCCCTGCTCAGTCTTCAGGATGCACGTGAGATGTGATTTCCATCTGGGACCATCTTGGATCCGGTGAATAAGTTCGTTTTCACTGTTCTTTGCACTTTGCACTTTACTTCATTGCAGTTGACATTTCTCTATTTGAATCTAAGCATTTGTTGGCATATCTGTTTCCTCATTAGACTGTGGCTTCTTCAGAGGTCTGTGATTTTTTTGGTTTTCTACCCTTCCTGCTTCCACTCTGCCCCCCTTATTCTCCAGAGAATAACAAGTCATGATATATCATTCCTTTACCCCAAACCCTCCAATAGTTTCCCATCATATTTAGAATAAAATCAGAAACCCTTAACATGCCGATAAGGTCTTATGTGTTCTTGCCACCTTCTGTCTCTGACTCCCCTCCACCTTCTCTATTCTCCCTTTTCCATGTTTAGCTTCAGGGCTTCCCCCTATTTTCTGAATAGACCAAGGGGATGCCTACTCAGAACCTGCACGCTGACCATTTCTACTGCCTGGAAGACTCTTTGCCCTGATGTCTACTTGAATGTTCCCCTTGCTGCATTCAGATCTCTACCAAATATTAGCTCCTCAGAGAAACCTTTCCTGACCACCCACATAAATATAAACATAAGATCTCAGTCACCATCACACCCTATACCCATCTTTCCATCCTTAGCACTGACCATTATCTGTCATTATATGACACACTGGGATGTGTATTTATCTATGTCTTCCATGCCCACTGAAATGTAAGCCCCACAAGGGCGGGCCTGTTTCTGATTTCCTCAGTGCTATACTCCAAGGCTTTCCAAGCAGCTAGTCAGTAAACATAAAGAAAAAAAATGAACCTTCTCCCTCATGTTCCAGGGTTTACAACATTGCCAGTAACACTTTAGGGGCTCAAAACATACTGGTACATATGGAGTAAATTATGGTGCAAATTATAAAGAATTTCCCCTTACAGACCTGACAGATCAGAGAAGCTTCTTACACCCAAAGGGAAATTTCAAAAATTAATTAAATGATAAGAAGGACAGTGATTTGATAGACAGTGAAGCCGAAAAGAAAAAAGGAAGCCAAAATACAACTCATAAAATTTTTTAGAGATGTTGCACTTCGGCATCTTGTGACCCACCCCATCACAAATGTCTTCTTCATATCTCAGTCCTTCCTGATGTCATCTCCAGATAGAAATGAGCTTTGTTATTCCTTGAAACCTTTCATAAACAGGAATGATCTAAATCAGGGATCCCTAAGCCTTTCTTCTCCAAATGAAGCAAAGCAGGCATTCTCATCTGGGACAATGTCTCAGAAATCTACTTAAGTCAATTACAGCATAACCTTTGAGCCATCATTAATTCTTCTTGACCTTTAGGAAGCCAGGTGTAATGGGAAAATACCTTTTTTACTGTCTGCCATGATTTTCATGAATACTAGAAGCACCTAACATCTCTTCCCAATATTCTCTCCTTCCTTCTAAATATCTCCATGTGTGTTTAGTATAAAATATTAATCCTAAATGACTCCAGTTTCCTTTTTAGCAACAATGCTGCTTACTCAATATTTTTGTCTAATATATAGGCAATTATTCTTTATGTTTCAGTTTTCTTAAGTCTCTCCATTCTCCATGTGTCCCCCCTGCACCATGACTGTGATTGCAGTTCAATGTCTGGAGTTGCCATTATATTAGAAAGTCTTCCCTCCCCTCCCTTCCCCTCCCCTCCCTTCCCCTCCCATCTCCTCTCCTCTCCTCTCCTCTCCTCTCCTCTCCTCTCCTCTCCTCTCCTCTCCTCTCCTCTCCTCTCCTCTCCTCTCCTCTCTTCTCTCTTCTTCTCTTCTCTCCTCTTCTCTTCTATGTTTCTCTCTCCTAATCTTCTCCACATGCTTAATCCCAAAGACCGTTTCAAGGAAATCTTACTTTCTGGATCCAAATCCAATATTTCTCTAGCTCACTATCAGTACACTTTCTTCATGATGGCATTGATGAAACTATCGGATGTCTTCCCTACCTCTTTGTTTGGGTTTCCATATTGATCGGGACTCACCTCCTGTTTTCTTTTCCAAGATTATAGCAGACATTCAAGGTGAGATGAATGAGTTGGCAACAGCCCTCACAACTCAAGGAGGAAATTAGCTGAGGACTGGCTCCAACCAGCTATTCTCTGGACTGACCCCATTCACCTTGAAATCAGGCCACTGGAAGAAGAAAGAGGAAGAAAACATGTTCACGACTCTGTCACTATATACTTCTGGGAGGGAATGTATCTGTGTGTAGTTGGGGTGAGAGAAGATATTTGTGCACAGAAGAGGAAGCTATACAGTGGAACAAGAGGCCAGACCAATCTCAGTCCTTATGATGAAAATCAGGAGGAAATATTCCACTCAAAAGAATTACCCTGTACCTACACTGGAGGATGGCTAATTCTAACCCATAGAATTGTCCCACAGCAGGAGTTATCTCATTTTTGCTGGGTTGTAACTTTAGGTATGTATGTGGCATGCAATTAAAATTTTCCTGGAATCACCCCACTTAACCCAATGACAATGGGGAGCAGGATTTCTCCATCTTAACAGCTAGTTCAGAGCCCAAGTGGCAGTCCACAAGCAGCTGATGTGAGGAGAGGCTGAGTGGCAGTTCTAATTGACCATTTCTACCCATGTTCCTCTTAGGAACATACAATATGAGCTGTCACAGCTTCCTGCCAATCACAAGAAATCTGACCTAGAGAAAGCACTGTCTCAGAGCGAGGGCTGTTTATATAGCCAATGAATTCAGTTTCCATTGCATTATCTCGTTTTTAGGCCATTGCAGAGAAGAGCCTGCCTAATCATATCATAAAATCACAAATTTAGTAGATTATACAGGATGACTTCAAATATAAATATGTTCTCTAGCTGCCCAAACAAGAGGCCATTTAGCATTTGACATCCTCTAGTCTTAGAGTTGCAAGTTTGTTCTTTGGGGATACTCAGGAGCTTTTGCAGAGTCGAAGCTTACCAAATTAGAGGCAGAGAGGGGAAAAACAGTGAATTTGTGTTCTGATGTGTAATGAAGAGTACGCCTATAGGAGCTGTTTTCCTACAGCACAAAGGGTTAAGGCAACATAGGAAATTTATGCAGCCAAGTTACATGCCACAGTTGCCTGTTGTTTTTTTCTCCTTTTACAGTCAATGAGTGATTTTCACTCTGACACAATGTCGACAACACATATGTCATAAGCAATGGGGACTGGGAAGAAAGAGAAGTGCACAAAGGCAAACTAACTAGACAGACAGCAGCTCGTCTGTGCCACATGCCCATGCTCAGCTCCAGTGGAATGGTCTTGCCATAATAAGGCCAGACACATGGATTTCTAAATGTCTCTACAAGTGGTTAGTTAGCCAGGTGGCCACACACCTATAGATGCACTGACAGGGAAACTACATGAGAAAACACTGTTTTGCTGGTTGCAACTGCCATCCCCACTCCATCAGGGAACACAGTTGGTGCCTTCTCTCCCAAAGTTAACAGAGGACTGTGGGAAAGACGACAGAGCTTCAGATTCCCCACCCATCTCAGCAGGAGGAAAGGGGGAGTTGTCAGACAAAGAAATGCCCTTCCAAACTCTCCATCCATAAATGGACACATACAGGTGTGCTTCCAGCTTCCAGACCTATGTCACTCAGCTTGTTTCTGAGCAGTGATTAATTCTGCAGGAAGAGAACTATGGCAGCTTGTATTTTTGTTTATAGATATTCATGGACCCCTCCCTGGAGGACAATTATATTTCACTCCCCTATTGATGGGGCTTAGCCGTGTGACATGCTACAGCATGTGAACTGTGTGGAAAGTGACATGCAGAAGCTTTAAGAGCCACTGTGTGCTCTTCAGGGCCTCTTTTGTCTCCTGTCAGTGACCAGCCATGTCCCCAAGAGAAATTTCTTTGTCAGTCTGGGTTCTGCAGTGAAGACAACAGGAAAGAGTATTGAAGTAGACCCAAAATAAATATGAGCAAGAAATAACCTTTATTGTTGTAAACCACTGAAATTTGCAGATCGTTTCTTACTGTATAAGAATCTAGTCTATTCTGACTGATACAGTCACTTTAAGAAAGCTAATAGACCATCTATATGACAGTAAGTCCTCACCTAATGTCATTGATAGGTTCCTGGCACTGCAGTGAAATGATGTATAACTATTTTCCTATGAGTTAATTGATATAAACAAGAGTTAAGTTCCTACCCATCTCATTCATGTCATAATGAAACAATGCTAAACTAAATGATGTCATTCAGGGACCTGCTATAAATCTAAAAGTGGGTGGCAGCCTTGCTTGAGAAATTCAAGCCTTTTTTCCTCTTGTCATGATCTCTATTTTACAGCTAGCCCATTTGTGTTTGGATTAGTTGTTCTGTCCTTGGTTTGTTAGTCTGATCTTCCTCAAGTGGGGTATCAGGCAGGGCGGATCTTTGAACCTCAGAAGTAAATACATATCAGGCAGATAATGGTATGGTTAATTCAATGGAAGAAGGAAACATGGATTTGATGATTACAGAACATGTTATCCTCTTTGAAAATCTGTTTATCTTTGCAATGGAGACATTTGGTTTTATAAGTGCATAGATACTATCTCAATATTAGAAAGACATGGTCAGGGAGCCATATGGCAAGAAGGACCCGTGATAGAATAACATAACTTTATTAAGACTATATATTTTTTTTAAAGTATCCTAAACTCAAAATAGTTGTCAATCATGATAATGTTCCAGGAATCAGAATAAATGCTGGGTTTCCAGGCATAGAATCTACTACATAGCAGGGCACTTTATCTCACTTAATTCAATCATTATACATCAGTTATGTTCTATGTGCACAGGATTATGTTGTTTCAGGAAACAGTTCTGAGGCTCGCCCATGTTCCTTGTTTGTTAGTGAAAGACAACATTCACCTATATCTCATCCAAAACACACAAGGTTTTATCTTACTCCTCTCCTTCAGATTTTAAGAGCTAATCACCTTAGCAAGCACAATATCTAGAGCTGAGTAGATGAGTGTTTCTCAGGATTATCAGTTACATCATTAATTAGAAAAGAGAAGCAGTGACAGAGGAAGTTTATGGTTTTGATACCATTGTAATGACCTGTTATTATTTAACAGGAAAGGAGCAAAGGGGAGACTAGATAATATATGCATGCCACTTATACAGCTTTGCCAAGAAGCTGCAGTTAATATTCTACAAGGCTGTTCCCCACAGATTGCTGGGGAAAGGGGTTGGACAATAGATGCATGGTCAGTAAGGTCTAGGTTATGTGGGAAGATGCTGACCTGTCAGTCATATCTAGGAGAGAGTCAATGGCCAGAATAGGCATGGCCACTGCAAGAGGATGAAATCTGACATACTTAACTCCTGAACAAAGAAAGTTCTCTCTCTTGGATCGTGTGTTCTCAACCCTCTTGCTCTCTCACTCTTTCTTTTTTTAAATATTTTTTATTGATTTCAGAGAGGAAGGGAGAAGGAGAGAGAGATAGAAACATCAATGATGAGAGAGAATCATTGACCGGCTGCCTCCTACACACCCCTACTGGGGCCTAAACCTGCAATCCAGGCATGTGCCCTTGACTGGAATAGAACCCGGGACACTTCAGTCCACAGGCCAATGCTTTATCCACTGAGCCAAACCAGGTAGGGTGACCCTCTTGCTATCTGGAGACTTCTGTTGCAGGGGGTGCACTTCCCTGCATTTGCTCATGTGTCTCATAGCCATGTGGGACCCACACAATCACGAATGGACTTTAACTGGCCTGATGCTACATTGGACCCAGCTCCATCATGGAAAGGAAACTCTGGACACTGGTCCTACTTTTAGCTCTAGTAAACCCCCAACTAAATACTTTCCAGGACTAGTTTAAGGGACATGGGACTTTACAAACTGAGGGATATAATTTCACAGGAATAAAAGCCATTCATTCTCCCATATTGGTCTTAGATAATTCCTTTTCTGAAGATACCGCAAGAATCCCACTCCCACTACTGATGGAGGAATTCCACCCACCCAGTCCTCCAGCAACAGTTTGACATCATAGTTAGGAAACAACATTGCACAACCATAGAATGTTAGATTTGAATAAGAAGAAGTATCTGGGATCCTGAGGCCTAGAGAGGTTTGAGGACTCCCAAATGATAGTAGATTCAGTCCAGAGCATTGGCTGTAATGTTGGTCCTCTTCTTACAATTGTGGGCTGAGGATGGGTTAGGCCAGTGGTCAGCAAACTCATTAGTCAACAGAGCCAAATATCAACAGTACAACGATTGAAATTTTTTTTGAGTGACAAATTTTTTAAACTTAAACGATATAGGTAGGTACATTGTTATTAACTTAATTAGGGTACTCCTAAGGCTTAGGAAGAGCCACACTCAAGGGGCCAAAGAGCCGCATGTGGCTTTCGAGCCACAGTTTGCAGACCACGGGGTTAGGCTAAGGGATCCCATTTGAGATGATAGAAATCTATTTGAAAAAGAACATAGAGGATGGGAGAATTAAGAATATGGAAATTATGAATAGCAATGATCTATTCCAAATAGAAGCTTTATTTAGAAAAGCCCACAAGTCTCTCACCTTGGTTTGGATGCCTCCAGTGACCAGGAGCTCATTGCTCTCTGAGGTGTCTGTTCTGTTGTGGGATCTTGCTGGTTACTCATAAGGCCTCTTTAGGGATGAACAAATACCTTCCTCACGGAAATTTCCTAAAGCTATTTATAGTTCTACTCTCTTCTGTAAGATTAATCTAGTTCACTGGTTTTCAAACACAGATGTGCGATTTTGTCTCTCAGAAGACATTTGGCAAAGTTTGGAGACATTTCTGGTTGTCACAACTACCAAAAATGCTACTGACATCTAGTGCATAGAGGCCAGGAGTACTGTTAAGCATTGTATAATGTACCAGACAAACCCACAGCAAATAATTATCTAGCTCAAATCTCAGCAGTGTTGAGGTAGAAAAACTGATCTAGTCCAATCCTTACTAGACACTATAGCCCTTCACATATTTGAGAGGAGCTCTGTTATCCCTTCCAAGTCTTCTTTCTGCTAAATACCTTCAGGTTTCTCATTATTATGCATATGAAAGGTTTATCAGTCTGTAGTGACTATGTTTCAATGTGTTATTGTCTCTCATTAATTGCCTGGAGCACAAGGGCACACTATCCTTCAGTGGTTCTCAACCTTCCTAATGCCTCGACCCTTTAATACAGTTCCTCATGTTGTGGTGACCCCCAACCACAAAATTATTTTCGTTGCTACTTCATAACTGTTATTTTGCTACTGTTATGAATATCTGATATGCAGGATGTATTTTCAGGGGTCACGACGCACAGGTTCATACAGAAATCCAGAAGATTCTTAACCCCCACGTGTGTTCAATGCACTGACAAGTACCAATAAACCTTCACTAGAAGTATGAAAAGAGTCTGGTGTCTTAGATCAGAATGTGGATCAGCAAAATTCCATGGTATTTAGATGATGATAGAAATAGCAGTAGTAGCAAGGGAACACTGTTTATTGAGTGCTGATGTTATGCCAGACACTCTGCTAAGGGCTTCATGTGCATTATCTCATTTAATCCTCTTAGCAATCCCAGGTGGTAGGTTGAGTTATCATTTTACAGATGAAGAAAGCAATCCTTAGATGAAAAAATTTCCTTAAGGTCATTTGCTTAAGACAGTCCGGTTGGCCAGGACTCAAACCCAAATCTGCCCAACCTCAAAACCCAGATTCTCAATCACCACAATGTGCTCCTCAAAATGTGGATAAAATGGCACATTTTTCCAAAGAGTAACAAGCTACCAAGGAGTAGTTAATGAATCCATCCTAACATGCATGTGCATATCTTGGCAGGAGGTCTCCCTCCTTTGCAACCTAAGACCATATCCCATTTGCAAAGAAAACCAAAGCTACTAGGTCAATTATGTCTCATATTTTAAGAGCCAAAAGCTTTGTGTGTTTTTAATAGCCTCTAGGGTAAAAACAAATCAACAGCAACATAAAGAAAGGAAATGTTACTAACATTTCCATGGTCCTCTGTTCAAGACAGTTGTCTCATTTAAAATTGAAAACCCTCGTCTGGACCATCCCAGATTCATGAGTGCCCTGGGACATTTCTTGAGTGAGTGATGGCTACAGATCTGTGTGCTTTTGACATATCAGGTTTATTTTCATTTCAAAGGAGTTTGGGTATTTTCTTCTCAGTGCTTCTACAGTTGCAGCAAGGCTGGAGCTTTTAGGACTATGACTCATGGATCTTTCCTTCTGAAGAGGGTGGACTATATTTTTCTTTTGGCAGCTCTTAAATTATTAGTCAAGTTGCCATGTAATTTTTGGGTTTCACCAAGTGGCTTCAAGGATTAGAAACTGAGATCCTCGGAAAAGTGCTGGGATTACAAACTTTCACTCTGTTGCAACTGAAAGCTGGTCTCTCCTTTCTCTTACAATCCAGGAACATATTTCTGCCATATTTATATAGCATTTCCCTGCAGACAAGGAAAACCCTGTTAGCAGAAGTGAGGGAGGAGTCACCTGGCAAGGAGAAGGCAAAGCTCTTTTGGCAGGAGAGCTGGCACCAAAACTCATCACAATTAACTTTCATTTTCAAACTTAAAGAGACTTTGATATTGGTCTTACTTTGTCATCATAAATGTCTACTCTTTCCTTATTCCTGGAATGACCTCATGTCTCCTCTGTAGCTGAGCGTGTCCCTGCCATATAACTGCACTGCATTGCTTTTGAAACAGAATACCTATTGCTCTTACCATTGATCCATGCACATACCCCCAGATGTCCCTTGAAATCGAATTCTCCAAGGGACTTTCCATGTACTCTGAGTGACTGGTTCTCACCCCTTTAAAACCAAGACTTGTGCCCACGATAGACCACCTACATGCACCTTGGAGGGCTTATGTCACTTCCAGCCAGACCTCCTCCCACAGGTTACCACCCTCTGTCTCCATCTCCCAGCCGCCTTGCACTAGCAGGAGCTGGTGCCTGGGAAGCACTCCTCAAAGTTCCTCTCTTCTGCAGGACACGGTGCGCAGCAGTGAGGGCAGTGCTGGGGCTCGGGTGCAAGAGAACTGTAGACCCAAGGAGCCCTGGGTAGAGAAGTGTGGGTGAAATATAAAATGGAGATGCTTTTCTTGACTTGAAGAAGCAACTGGCCTAAAAATCTCCCCATTGCTATGCAAAAGGAAGCTCTTGGATATAAAAGAACGCCCTCATTCCAAAGGTCTGGGACCCTGAGGAGTGCCATGCCTCTCTTTACCCAGCTTTGCAGAGGAGCTCACCAGTGCAAAGTGTAAAAAAAAGAGTTGGACACAGACTGGCCTTCCCTGGTGCACAGGGTAGTAGGTCCACCAGAGAGCCTGAAAGAAGATGACTTAGATGTTGTTCTCACCCACAGAGACAAAGCTTTGGAGGGGGTTGCCATGTCACAATGCCTGACAGCTCCCAGTGGAGAAAAACCATGATGGGCTTGCCTGATTGGAGGACAAAGAATTGGCAGTGGGAGGATCTTCTCTGTTAGGAACTTTGAGAAGGATCACTGTCTTAGCAATAAGGACCTGCGGAACTGGAGAGACAGACCGAGAGAGGGACTACAAGGACCAGCATTTCAGGAGGAAGTTTGGGCAAGTGTGTCTTTGGTGAGCGGAGAAGAAACAATTCCTGCACAGAAGAAGAACCAGAATGGCTCTCAGCTGGACCCACAAATCAGTCTGAAACCATTGAGCTGACTGGCTTTGATGAGAAGATGATGGAAGATGACAGGGGTAGAAAAGGAACGAAGCCATGGACAGCCTCTGCAAAGGAAGGCATTGTTGAATATTCAGTGGAGGAGTGGCCAGAGAGCATGGGGTGGAGGTCATCCTTGGACAGGAGCCTGCTGCAGATCAGGAAGTGCCAAGGAATGCTGTCCTGCCTCAGCAGTCCCCAGGAGAATTTGACTTTAATGAGTTCTTTAACCTTGATAAGATGCCATGCTTGGCTCGGTGACTGTAGCAGCATACTTATAAAATGGATGAAGTGTCCAGGCAGATTTGGCTCAATGGATAGAACATTGGACCATGGACTGAAGGGCCCAGGGTTCGATTCCCATCAAGGGCATGTACCTTGGTTGCAGGCTCGCTCTCTGGCTGTGGTCAGGCCCATGTGGGAGGCAACCAATCAATGTTTCTCTCTGTGTGTCTCTCCCTCTCCTTTTCATTCTCCTGGGGGAAAAAAATCAATGGAACAATATCCTCAGGTGAAGATAAACAAAAAACAATTAAATTTTAAAAATAATAAAATGTATGGAGCAACTATACGGTTAAATTTGACCTGAGTGTTTAAAAAAATAAATAAAAATAAAACCAAGACCTGGATCAGCCAGAACCATTAAAAACAGACCAGAAACCCACCCTCCTGTCTTAAGTAATCCCATCCCTTCAAATTGCCCAGTAGGATTGAAAGGTCCCTAGCAGGGATCAGAAAACCTTCCTTGTAAGTGCATTCTGGCCTTGAGATTGAATGGATATTGTTCTGGTTCCTGTGGTGTCCCCTGCCTGACTTGCTGTGTCAGATGAGTATCATGAGAATTGATTGAGATAAGAGTATGAAATATCTTTAATCCTGGTAAGGCAGCTCAAGATTCAAAAGATGAGTATTATTACTAGGTCCTGGACAAAACGAAATCCCTGTCCAGGTAAACTTGAAAGGATACACACAAATAAAACATTCCTCAGATCACACATTTTGGGAGCATTTCCTGAGTCCGTCAGACTTTATTGAATCCCCCTAGTCTGGATTTTCTGATGAGCTTGCACAACCCTCTGTCTGTATCCTTTCTAGCAATGACTGGTGATTTTCTCATCTGTTTCCTTTTTAAACTGAAAGCTCCTTACAGTGGACAGGAAGTTCATTTTTCTCTATCCCTGGTGCCTAGTGCAGTGCCTGCTACATAATAGACACTCAATAAATGTTCATTAAATTGATTTAGTTAGCTAATTTAGTTAGCTAATTAATAATTAACAACAAACTCAGCATATGCTGAATGCTAAATAGTAGGTAAAGACAAGTGGTCTAGGATTCAAAGCAGGGCGTGGGTGAAGTAAAGTCTTATAGAAGAGTTGGGACTAGAAGAAACACAGGGATGAAATCCACCCATCCATTTATTCATTCGATAGGTATTGCATCTTACCATAGGCTGAGGAAATACATAGATCTGAGGATTCCATTTCCTGGAGGGAAGATGGCATGGGTAAACCTTAGAGAGTTATAAATACAAATCTACACTAATAAAAGAGAAACATGGTAATTAGCGTACGACCGCTATCCTTTTCATTGGCTAATCAGTGAGTATATGCAAATTAACTGTCAGCCAAGATGGTGGCCGGCAGCCAGGCAGCTGGAAGCGAACATGAGGCTTGCTTGCTTCAGTGACTGCAGACTGCAACATTCCCCGCCTGCCTTGCCGGCCTCTGAGCAGGCAGTTTGAAACTTTGTAACAAATATAGAAGCTAAACAAATGGCCGGGATCTCAGAGCTGGAGTTATACATTGTTTCAATTATAGAACGCTCAGCAGCGGAAGCCTCAGAGCTAGAGCCAGAGCTAAAGCTGGCCCAGAATAAAGTAAAAAAAAGAGAAAAAAAAAGGAGCGGTTGGGAGCTTCAGTCAACAACCACCAGCCTGAAAGCAGCCCTCAGCCCCTCACCCAGACTGGCCAGGCACCCCAGTGGGGACCCCCACCCTGATCCAGGACACACTTCAGGGCAAACCAGCCGGCCCCCAGGCCTCTATCCTATATAGTAAAAGGGTAATATGCCTCCCAGCACTGGGATCAGCGGAGCCGAGAGGCCTCCTGGCACTGGATCAGCGTGACAGGGGGCAGCGCCCAAACCCCCTGATCGCCCTGCGGCTCTGTGTGTGACAGGGGGCGGGACCACAACCTCCCTATCCGCCCTGCTCTGTTCATGACAGGGGAAGGTGCCCCAACCCCCTGATCAGCCCTGCTCTGTGCCTGATAGGGGGGAGCTCCCCAATCCCCTGATCGCCCTGCGGCTCTGTGTGTGACAGGGTGCGACACACCAACCCCCTGATCGGCCCTGCTCTGTGTGTGACAGGGTATAGCCATAACCTCTCCATTGGCCCTGCCCTGAGTGTGACAGTGGTGGCGCCCCAACCCCCTGATCGGCCCTGCTCTGTGGGTGATAGAGGGTGGCGCCCCAACCCCCCTCCACAGGCCTTGCTCTGTGTGTGACAGGGTAGAGCCATAACCTCTCCATTGGCCCTGCCCTGAGTGTGACAGGGTGCAGCGCCCCAACCCCCTGATCCGCCCTGCTCTGTGTGTGACAGGGGGCGGAGCCCCAACCCCCCTGATGGGCCCTGCTCTGTGAGTGACAGGGCCAGCACCCCAACCCCTTGATCGGCCCTGTTCTGTGAGTGACAGGGGGCAGTGCCCCAACCCCCTGATTGGCCCTGCTCTGTGAGTGACAGGGGGCAGCGCCCCAACCCCCTGATCGGCCCTGCTCTGTGCGTGACAGGGGGTGGCGCCGCAACCTCCCCATCGACCCTGCCTTGAGTGTGACAGGGGGCGGTGTCCCAACCCCCCAATCGGCCCTACCCTGAGCGTGACTGAGGGTGGCATCGCAACCTCCCTATCCGCCCTGCTCTGTGCATGATGGGGTGGCGCCCCAACTCCCCAATCGGCCCTGCTCTGAGCCTGACCAGGGGCTGCACCTAGGGATTGGGCCTGCCCTCTGCCACCCGGGAGCAGGCCTAAGCCAACAGGTCGTTATCTCCGGAGGGGTCCCAGACTGCGAGAGGGCACAGGCCGGGCTGGGGGACCCACCCCCCCCCCCGAGTGCACAAATTTTTGTGCACCAGGCCTCTAGTATAATTATAAAGTAATGAGAAAAGAGGTTTGTCTGAAATGGAGAAGTGAGGAAATAGGTTTTAAATGGACCTTGAATGCGTGGCTAGAGAGTTGGTACTCTATGCTATAAGCAATGAGGAGGCAGTCTGTAGAGGGACAAGATAGATGGGTTGCAGAGAGCAAGGGCTAGAGGCAGGGAGACCTGTTAGGAGGCTGTTATAGACATGCACATTAAGGGGTTGGCAGTATCCACATTTAGGCTACTAGAGAATTATCCTCTGGGGTCTCTCATCCTGTCCTAATTTAAGTTGTAGATGCTCCTGTGAAGATATTAGACCTGTGTTGCTTTCTAAGACAGGACCTGGGCAAGTGAAAGAGGAACCCATGGGTATTAGAGTTAAGCATCATTTAATTCAAGGTTCTACACTATTTCTGCTCAGGGGTGGCATCACTCAAGTGCTTAAGGGAATTGGTAATTCTTGGGTGAGATGTGGGCTGTCTCCTTTTCTAGGCTTCCCTCTATGCCAACCATGAACATCTTGTTTGAGAAGACTTGTGTTAGAAAATGACAGTGTTGAACCATTTACAATTACCTCTTTATTTCTGATTAAAACTGAATTAGAAATATTCCCAAATATAATCCATATGTTTGCTTGTTCATTTATTCTCTACTGGAATAGTGATGAATAAAGCATAGGCCTACTAAATTCTTAAATTTGCCTTGAAATTTAAAAAACAGACTTGATCCTTCCAATGAAATGCTAACATTACATTTTGTGTCTTGCAGAGTTTGTATCAGACAAAGTTTGTACCCAATTCAAAACTTTTCTAGGGTATTGGGACTCATTCAAGAAGCTTTTCAAAATGCTTTAAGAGAATCCTATTTTTTCTTCTACTAGCAATTGGGTCAAGTGACAGAAATACCCCAAATCAAATGACAACCTTATCTTCCCAAACATTTTCCAAAAGGCTCTCCCATTATGGAGTCAATAGCTAACTGTCTGTGACTAGTCCTATATCATTTCTCCATTCCTATTTTTACTTAAAATGCAAACTGTTTTTGCTGTTTCCCACAATAGTTTTGGCCTTTCTTGGTAATCTAATGCCCTAGCCAATTTCCTGAGGTAAAGACGTGTTTATATAAAAATTGCTATCAGAGAAACAGTTTAAGCAATGAGAGAGGTCAGTGTACATTTTAACTGACAACTACATAAATAGATGGAGATGGAGTCACATGTCAAAGTCTCAAATTGTTTTACACGTGGCCTCGTTTTCTTGCCTGGACCTAAGTGCTGATTACACACACACACAAAAATGTATCCAACAGATGTTTATTGAATGCCTACTGTGGGGTGGGCCCTGTGCTAGGCAATGATGCTACACTAAGGAGCAAACATGACATTTGCTATTTGCTAATACTTTATCTATTGGTAATAGGAGACTTAACTCGATAATACGCTGTGAGAGGACAGAGACCATGTTTTATTTATTTTTCTTCATTCATTTCTGCCTTTCTTTTTTTAAAATTTTTTATTGATTAAATCATTACATTTCTGCTTTTCTGAGACCAGGCATGGACTAGAAATAGAGAATGAAAATCAGAAAATGTTATTCTTTTCTTTGAATTCTTCCAATATGTCCATACATACGTGAGCAGTCTAATCTAGTCTTTGACATGTCATTCAATTCAAGTTGTTTATTTATACATTCAGACCCTCAGCTTTCTCACCTATGAAATGGGTATAATTATATCGGTTCTCATATTTAGCGGTTGTAGTTATTTTGAAGCTTCAATGAGAGAATGGCATAGGAAAGCCCCTTGTAAACTTGTATTAACAACATAAATGCTAATACACAAAACTCTTCAAAGACAGGCTTCCATATTGCCTAGGGCGATGGTAAGCCTATAACACAAGGAAGACAAGGATGAGTGGAGAAATGCAGAGCTTTGGTTCCATAGCACATGGTCATATTTAGTTGGAAAATAACTATGTATAGTGCTACCAACAAGAATCAGTATAAAAGGCAGCAGTGAAGTATGTAACCTTGGTTGTCTGATATGGTTGCCATTAAATACATGTGACAATTGAACACACGGAATGTGGCTAAGTCTGAGGAACTGAATTTTTAATTTTATTTACTTTCAATTAATTTAAGTTTAAATCATTACACATTATTAGTTAGGTGTGTGACTCCACGAAAAATGTATTATCTTATCTGGACCTCAAATTCTATTAAAGCAGTGGTTCTCAACCTTCCTAATGCCGCGACCTTTTAATACAGTTCCTCATGTTGTGGTGACCCCCAACCATAAAATTATTTTTGTTGCTACTTCATAACTGTAATTTTGCTACTGTTATGAATTGTAATGTAAATATCTGATATGCAGGATGTATTTTCATTGTTACAAATTGAACATAATTAAAGCATAGTGATTAATCACAAAAACAATATGTAATTATATACGTGTTTTCCGATGGTCTTAGGCAACCCCTGTGAAAGGGTCGTTCGACCCCCAAAGAGGTCGCGATCCACAGGTTGAGAACCGCTGTATTAGAGGAAACTGGATTAAATATTCTCCTGGGTGCCTCTTTCAGGTAAAATGTTGTGTAAATCAAAATACAAGAATAACAGCTAAGACACAGGAGCTAGTCCTAACTCCATACAGATCTAATACTCACATGTACCATAGGTAAATATGTAAATGCTAGCTTTTAGCTCTTAGCCTATAGCCTATCTGTGCTTCTGTTTCCTCTTCTATAAAAAGGAGATAAGAGAAACTACATCTTGACATTATCAGGATTAAATAATTTACTAACTATAAAGTAATAGCATGGTTCCTGATACACAGCAATAATGAAATGTTAGTTATTTTTATGACCATCAATAACTAGCTGTAAGAAATGTCTAGGTCTCTTTAACTATCTGAGCACCAATTGCTTTATTTGGTATGTGCCATCTCAGCTACAAAGAATTTCATGAAAATAAAATGCCATGACACACAAACTCTATGAAATGCTAAAAAAGGCAAATATTTGTTTTTATCTTATTTCTAATCATTAATTTAATTTAAGCTTCTCATCACTCATTAAACCAATATTTACAGAGTGTCTACTATGGTCCAAGGACTCTTTTTCAGATTGTGGCTTATAGAAGAGAACAAACAATAATTTCCTGCCTTTTAGGAATTTACTTTTGCTTTTATACACACAACATGCACGGACACACACACGCACACACACACACACACATACACACACTCTGTAGCCTTTAGAGTCAGCCTCAGTTTGACTCCCAGTTCTGCAACTTACAAATCGTATAACTTTAAGCAAGTTACTTAAGTTCTTTAAGCTTCTTTTAACCTTTTTGTATAAAGGAGATAATACTAGTAAAGGAAATGTTTGAGGATTACATGAAATGTTGTGGGTAAGGTGCTTACACACAGTATCTGGCACTCAATAAATAGTAAATAAATAGTAGCTATTATTGTTTTTGATATTAGAGCAAAGAAAACCTGCTTCCCTCCCAAGGTACAGTTCTTTGTTGAGTTCTGGGTCATGTGTGTGAAGCAATAGCTGAGAGGCCATAGGGGATCCCATTTCCTGTTTCTCGTGTTTCTCTAGAATTTCTGAACTCTTGGCCATCTTCAAATCCTTCAGATTGAATACTCAGAAGTATCCGGGCTTGAGTTTTTAAAATTATTTCAAAGAAGAGGAGTCCTCACCTATTCTGCCTCAGAAAATGTGTCTACCTAAGGGAAGAGAGGAGACAGTAACTGACAAGGCCTGGAAACAGCTTGCACACTTGAAGACTGGGGGTGGGGGCGGAGGCAGTGATAATGGTCTACGGAGGGTATGAGGTGAAAATGAGGGAGTATTTTCATCTCCAGGTTCCGTGTTCAAAGCTGATCAGTCCCTGCATTTCCCCAGGATTTTCCTGGCCTGCTTTTTACTAACATCAGTCAATACCTCGCAGACGAATCTATGGGGGAAGTGGAGGTAGTTCTCCCACTTGGCTATTAAAATAATGGTCCTTGCCCCATGATATTGCGGTTGATAACACAGCAGCAATATCAACCATGAGGACCTCTTCTCTCTTCCACCCTTGGCATAAAGAATCTCCTTTTGTGATGTTTCACTCCGCTTTAAGAATCAATTTGAAATTCATTTTGGCCTTATTTTTCTCTGCGTGAAAAGCATCGGGGGTTTGGGGGGAGGGGCGCACCTCTTTGAAGATGACTCTGGACCTCTGGTACTCTCCAGAGGGTTTGCAAGCGTCCAACCCTCAAAATCCACAACAAATCTACAAAGTTGTTTTTCTGGGAACAACCAGGCTGACTGACTAGGTGGCTGCCTGAAAGTACTGTTTCCAGAACTAAAGGATCCTGGGTCGCTCAAGTCACTGGCCTGCCCCCATGTCTAAAAAGTCACTATTGTTTTTTTCCTTTGAATCATGGCCATAAGTGCTGGGGGCCAGGTAAGTTTAGTTAGGAACAGAGGAAAGGAAGGGTCCACGAAGGAGAGAGAACTTTATACCTAAAGACCTTCATTATTTTGTTAAGGGAGCATCTAACTGACTGGTTACATAAAGAACTGGTCAGGGTAACCCCATAATTCACGGAGTTTATTTTCCCTCCCCGAAAGTTGCAATTGTGATCTTCGGAGATTTGGCAACATTAAGGCAAGGACGCTGCCAACAGGAGGCAAGACCTCGTACAACCCTGCGTGGGCCCTCCTGGGCTCAGATCTTACAGCAGCCTTGCCTTGTATGGCATTGGAACAATGGAGCTCCTTTCCTGGGATGGAGTCCTCCCTTCATCCCCTGCCAGTATCTGAAGCCGTGCCCTCCATAAATGACAACCACGGTTTCTCCACCAAGTATCTAGGCAGCGTGGAGAAGTGACTCAAAGCTCCTGAGAGCACAGGACCCACTCAATCTCTTCCCTAGAAGCTCTTGGCTCTCTGCTGGCTCCACACTTTCTGAAGCCCCGGGTCCCCAGGACACCCCTCCTCTCCCGTTCGGATAATTTAGCAAATTAGCAGTGGAGTAAAAACGGCTCCCTTTCCACGTCTGCACTTTGCCCTCCATAAAACAGTTTGTGAGACCTGAAATTTCTCAGCAGACACTTGTAGTTAAACAAAGCATTTCACATACCTCTGGAGGAAGGGCCATATTTATTTATTTATAGTTCATTATTCACGAAGCGGCTTTCATCTAAAGGCTGATGTTGGGAGGGGGGTGATCAGTTCCACCAGGGCAGAGCTCACGCTGTGCTGAAGCCGAAGATGTCACCACCATAAACATGCACCGCTGTGACAATGGGAAGGAGAAGGTGAAGAATTGCCTCTCTGAGCGGGGTGGGGGGCTGAGTGCGTGAGAAGGGAAAGATGCATTTGATTGTGTTTACAAGATTCATTCACAGCACAGCAGGCAGTATTCACACTGTAATATTCACCCTAACACAGATAATTTGATTTTCAACCTGGTTATCATGCATTCAGACATAGCAATACACGAAAATATATGCTTTAGCGGTGCATTTTAAACAAGGTTGCACACTTTAAGTCGGAATATATTAGAGGTGAGTGTTGAAGTTAGCGATTGTACAAGTACTAGAAATCTCCATCCGGCACATGGCATATGCTCTGAAATGACTCAAAAAAATTTTTTACAGTATGTTCCAGCTGCTGACTATATATTTGTATATCTATAGACATACAGCATGCAATGAAAATGATAAACTTGCTTGCTTTTTACATTTTTTATGGTTTGAAGAGTCTTTAACTTTCTTTAGGATCCCAAAGTAAAATAGAAACGTAATCTACCCACACACTTTGAAATTATAACTATTACTATTATAACTAAGCAGATGACAGATTATCTGGCCCAACCCCCTTATGCGACCAGCAAGGAAACTGACTTTTTCAAGGTCACACAATTAATAAGAGTTGGGGTTATATTCCCTGTCTTCAGAATTTGATTTTTCTGCCTTCCTGCCACTGGAATTGAATGACATAAAATGCGGGGGATTGTCTGCCTTTATCATATAGTTAAAATCAGAGTTGTTACTAGTGCACCTTAAGCCCCTAGGCGTACATACCTAGGCTCTTCCCACCCTGGCCTCCAGTCCACAGATCTAAGAGTCAGCCAGCATGTGTGAAAGATTAATTCACTGCCAAGATTGCTTCCCTGTTGCCTTCAGTCCTCTACCACCTATGATATTAGTCAATAAGAGCTATTTCTTGACAATGGGGAAGTCATAATGGATAGCGTCGGTCTTGGAAGGCGTTAGTCATTTAATGCTACAAGTGACCTTCTAAGACTTGGTACAACTCCCAGAGAAATACAAATTGAAGGTTCAGTAGATTGACTTGTCTTTTCATTGGTGATAAATCTCATTGTCAAGTGAGGTGACTAAAGACTTTGATTTGGGTCCTGGGTCAAACATTCATACTTCACAAACTGAAGACGATTGCTCCCCGACGCTGATGGAGCAAATGGATAACCGGGACACATCAGGAGAGCACGGGACTTCAGGAGGACAAGGGCCACCAGAGGAAGGGAGAAGACAGACGGACAGACAGGGGAGGCACCTCGCCTCTCCCTGAACAACCCATTCGGGAGCTATAAATATTTCCTTGTTTGTCCACACTGCCATGCCCACATTCTCTTCACGTCGCAAATCACAGAGTCCTGAGCAGTTCGAAGTAGAGAGGACTGGAGATTGCCCAAGAGTTTTGGAAACAGCCATTGAAGATTGTAGGGACTCAGTTAACAAGTGGTGGTGACCCAAAGCCTCCACCTCCACAGGCCTGAGTAAGACCTACGGGAAAAAGCACTTAGGCTACACGGGAAAGCGTTGCCCAAATAAGAGTTTTTTAATATTGGAAAAGGCATTTTAGAATTGCTTTGACAGAAACTGTTTTAAAAAATGAATTAGCTTCTAAACAGTCTAGGAGGTAAATGAATGTAATTCATAATTGTTGTCAAACCTTCTGCAATCATGGGGGTCCAGCCATCTGGGATGCCGCCTGGCTTGTCCTAACTCCAGCACTTGCTAACAACGTGGTCTTTGGGAAGTGAATCATATTCTTCATCTATTCATCTGTCATATCTCCATTATAGGGTTCTGAGGATTTAAATTAGTTCATTAGGCCTCAGCCAGTTTTGCTCAGTGGATAGAGTGCTGGCCTGTGGACTGAAGGGTCCTGGGTTTGATTCCAGTCAAAGGCACATGCCCGAGCGTTCCAGGCTCATTCCCCAGTAGGGGGCATGCAGAAGGCAGCCGATCAATGATTCTCTCTCACCATTGATGTTTCTCTCTCTCTCTCTTCCTCTCCCTTCCTCTTTGAAATCAATAAAAAAATATTTTTTAAAAAATCTTAAAAATAAAGAACGTAGTTCATTAGAATACAATACTTAAAACAGTGCCTGGCACATGTTAAGCTCTCAATAAAAATTTGGGTCCATCTGGTATTTCTTCTGGTACCACCCTTCAAAATAACCTGAGATCAAACTGCATCCTGCCTCAGAGAATATAGGGCACTTGTATATTGGGATAGAGCACCGTGCTTGCTTTGCACCACACAATTAATTGCATTTAATGACCATTTTTATTAGAATGAGAATGGTGACAATAAAATTAAAGGAGCACAGGCTCAATATTACCTAGCCAAAAAAGGAAAATGCAAAGGCCACCCCCCCCCCCACACACACACACACACATGCAGAAGCAAAAACATCTTTCCTCTTCCTTGGGCTTTCTCTGCATGCTGAGCTCTACCCAGACAAAGGAGAGATCTGCTCTGTATAAAATGATGGTCTCTATAGCTGCTTCCAAAAGAATGTTCTCATTTTCTAGAATCAGAATGCCGGCTCAGGCAAGCCACCGTGTGCTCCTGGAGAAGCATTGCCTCGGCCCTGGCGCTCAGGCTCTGACTGTGCTCTGCAGCCTCCCTCCCTTCCCCTAGCCTGGGGCCAGCGTGCAGGCCTGCACCTCCCCACCTACATGGGTAGCATGGACTCTGCGGTGGTTTAAGTGCATTATCAATGCTTTCATCAAAGCCTGGTGCTCAGTACAGCAGCTGGTGAATGTTGTGTCGTGCACTACATATGGATCAGTGGAGGCAGGCCCAGAGCTCAGCATACCTACTTAAACAGGTGTTTGACTCTGCACTTTCCAGGTGGCCAGAAGGAACCTGATCGTTTGGTGAAAGAGGAAGCCATGCGGGAGAGGAATGGCTCCCCGTCATTGGCAAGGGCGTGTAGCCAGCCCCTTGGCTTTCATCTGTCTGTTCACCAGACATGGTCTTAAAGCCAGAACATTTTCTCTTGGAGTTCCTACTTTGAATTTCAAAGGAGAGTTTTTGCTCCTTTGTGAAGAGTGGCCTTTTGGTCTGGGGAGTTAACGAGGTCACCATACTACTGGCAGCTGGAGTCTGCAGTCAGGGCATCTTCCTCCATCCGCCCAGGCTGCCAGGTGTGTGGGAGAAGCTCAAAAGCAGTGCTGTGTCCACCATCATGAGCAGAGGACGGTGCGCCGGATGCTCTCTGGTCGCTGGGATGATCCACGCCATCCACAGCTAGCCAGGAAGTCACAAGCAGGCAAACAACAAAACTGCTGCTTCTTGGGAGGCAGAAATCAAGGAAGCATCAAACAGGTTTTTGTTTGTTTGTTTTTTCCACTAGAAGATTCACAAATGAGGTTTCAATACCATTAGGATCAAAAGGGACTGAAAACCCTGTCGATTGCAGGTTTCCAGGCAGCTTTAGTGCTTGCACTGGGTACAGTGCTATTTCCAAGATAAACCTGAGCAACTCATAGACTTTAACCTTAAAGAAAAATAGCCCAATGATAAGAGGGATAGCCTAAGTGTCAGAACTGAGCCCTGAAGAATCCCACACAAGGACTTATGGAGAGAACACTAAGGAGAAAAAGCAAGGCAGGCCAGTTCTCCTGAAGCCTACAGTCTGCAAATCCATGGGGAACCCCAAGAATAAACTTGACACCCTCTCCTAGGAGGAACCATCTCTTTCAAATCCTCTTCAAGAGCTCAGAGTAAATTGAGCACATTTGTCATAACATAGACGGGAGAGAGGGGTTAGTTAGAAGGGGAGTGGGAAGGGGCCTTATCATGGGCCCACCTGCCCCAGAACTGACACTGGGGAGATCCTGCTCCTTTCCTGGGGCCCTGTGACCCAGTGGACCCAGGGGGCAGGAAGGCAGCTGTCAGTTTTCACATGGCACTCGGCTCTGGCAAGGGAGCAAGTCCAGTGGAAGCCAAACCCTTGTCATGATCCCATCAGCCCCACAATGGCGGGGCCGCTGCTGACTGGTCGAGGGTCACAGGAGTGTGGGAGCTCATCTGCCTCCCACATCTGACTGCACAAATCATACAAATCATACCGCTTCCCCTCCTGAAAGCCTGGGAAAGCCCGTTCATGGAATTCCTTGTACAGAGTCCCTCTATAGAAATAAGTGAGATTTATCCCAAGGATCAAGGATGGTGACTTCTATTAATATTTTTAATTTATCGTCTAAATTGTTTCAAAGGGGATCAAAGAATAATAAAGTCCTATATGCACATATATGCAGGTTAATCTGGTTAAAACAGGGTTTCTCAATCGTGACACTATTAAATTTGGGGACCAGGTAACTCTTTGTTATGATGGGTGGATGGGGTCTTACCTGTGCATTGTAAGATGTTTTGCATCCTCCCTAGGCTCTACCCACTAGATGCTCCTGCTGAGAATTACTGCATTAAAATAAAGATAGATAGATAGATAGATAGATAGATAGATAATCTAAAGTTATAGAGAAAAATATGGAGTCTACTGTTCTTAAAAACTGAGTAGTAATTAGTCTGCACATGTTCTAAAGGAAGGAAACCAGGTTGGATCCGGACTTTAATGGTTCTGGTGTTGTTAACATTTATAGTTTCATGTATAAATTCATTTCAGGGTCCAGGTGCAGTATAGTTTCATGTATAAATTCATTTGGTCCTTATTATTATCCCTATTTTACCCTTGAGAAAAATAGCCTTAAAGACATTAACTAACTTTTCTAAAGATGACCAGCTAAAAAGCAAGAAACAAAAACAACAAAAATAAATAAAAAATAATAAAATAAAACAAAATAAAAAGCAAGAAACCCAGAATATGATCCGTTTTGGCTGACTCTTAACTGCTAGAACAGAAGAGTCCCAGAACATAGCCACGAATTATCCATGGCCACTGAGCGTGACTGGCCCAAACTATGTGCTGTAAGTATAAAATTTACCCCAGATTTTGGAGATATATTAAAATGATATTAAATAAAATATATTATTCAAATTAGTTTTATCTGTTGTTTGCTCATTTTTGATAATGCATATGTAGCTTGCATTAAATTTCTAGTGGGCACCGCTCTACTAGACAATGCCATCTCCCCTTGTATCTGTTTTAAGAAAGGCTAAGGGAAAATAACTTGTTGTGGAGCAGGAGAAAGATAACAAGCAGCAAGGGAACCAGTATTAGCACCTTCTGTTAGCAAACCAAAAATTAAGGAAAATCACAGAAATCTTTTTAGAAATAAGTTATCTGTAAAGGGCCAAATGCAAAAAAAAAAGTTTCAAAGTATTTATATTCATATTCCTGTGACAGCAAGTTATTCTCTTTATTGATATCAAATGCTGAGTACTTGGTACCACACTCAGTCCCAGGTCAGCTGCTAGGTCAGTTAACACACACCCTCATTTTCTCCCTCCTAATCATCCAACTGCCTCACTTAGCTTCATGCTTTATCGCTGTGCATTTCAGCTGGTCCAAGACAAAGGATAATTTTCAGTCATTTTAGAGTTCCAGTCACTGGCCTTTCCTAAATCCTCTCCCAAGGATATGTTTTTATTGATATTTTGAGAGAAAGAGAGAGAGAGAGAGAGAGAGAGAGAGAGAGAGAGAGAGAAACATTGATGTCAGAGAGGAACATTAATCAGTTGCCTCCTACATGTGCCCTGACTGGGAATTGAACCCCAAACCTCTCTGGTGTACAGGAGGACGCTCCAACCAACTGAGCCACCCACCAGGGCAATTTTTTTTAAGCTTACATGGGCTTAGCATCCATAATGCTTTCTCGTTACCTGTTCAACCCATAGGGTCCCTTGTGCCTCCCCCTGCCTCGCATCTGTAGATAAGTTCCTCTAACAAAAGCCCACCCTCTTCTCCAAGGCCAGGCCTTGAAGCTGGTAGACTGGGGGGCCTGAATCTGTCTCCCTGTGATCATGAGCCGGATCTGCAGAGTGGGCTTAACAAAAGTACCACCCTCGTGGAGTTGCTGTGAGGATCAATCCATTAATCCACCTAAACCCCTGGAATACTGCCTGGAACACGCTAAGCGCTTCATCAACTCCAGTCACTGCCTTTTGCAGTTGTCTTTGGATTAGAAGGGGGGCCAAGTCCTGCACGTGTAGGTATCCCTGCTCCCATCTGCCCGTGTACCTGTCCTGTCCCATCAGCACTGGGGCGCTCAGCTGCGACCCCGCAGTTGGATGGCAGAGGGCAAGCGGCGCTGGCAGGAACAGAGCCGGCAGCACCCAGGGACCGGGACCAAGAGCAGCGGGGGAAAGCTGCGCCCATTACATTGTTATTAAAGCTCGATGAACAACTCTGATCACCGCACAGTTGAAAATTATGGGATTCAGGGCCAAAGCCGAGGGATTTGTTTCAAATCGGTAAATCCCCCCAAGAGGAAGTCTCCGCAGCAGACGCCAGGAGAGCACACCCAGAAAGCACACGCAACAGGCTGCACGGGCTTTGTCAGAAAGGCCTGGGGGACCCTGCCCGGCTCCAGCGCGGGGCTGGGCGGCTCGGCTCGGGCTGGAACAAAAGCAGGCGGCCCGGCTGCAGACCTGGGAATGGTAAACCGCCGCCCACTCGGGTCAATAAGCAGAGATGGATGATGGTACCCGCTGGATAACCTCACTTTGCAACTTTTATGCGAAGGTTTGACAAATGGCACCAGAGAAAGGTACAAGAGAGTGATTAAAACCAGCCCTAGAGAAGGCAGAGTGAACTGTCCTGGGGCTTGACTCTCCTTGCGCCCCCCCTCACCCATTCCCACCCCCAGCCCCCCCGCCAACTGTCTGGAGTTTTCTAGAGCCTTTTTAATTTCGTTAGCTCCTTCTCCCCACCCTCTACTGTTCCTCATACGCAAACTTATCCTTGGGCGTCATTTTATTCAGGAGGTTGTGCCACTGGACTCAGAATAAAAATACTTATTCATTCAATGCACCAAAATGCTCATCACCTTGCTGGCCAGGCAGGAATTGCTGGCATGTATATAGTAGTAAGAACTTTCCCCCCAATCCTTCAAAAGAACCTTTTCTGTTGAGGAAAATCACTTGGGTCTCCTATTAAAAACAGATCCTCAGGCCTCAAAGGCGATGAACTGAATCAGAATTTCCCAGGGAGAAGGTGAGGGAGAGGAAGTGAATCTCAGGATCGGGGAAGGCCAGGAAAACGGCTGAGCTTTCTCACGCCACTTCCCTTGCAAGGGTAGCTGCCTGGGGTGAGAAAGTTGGCGCTAGTCCTCTGATCCTCCCCTCATTGGCTGAATGCTTCCACCAAACTGTGATCCAAGTGGTGACCCATTAAAGAGATAAAACCCATCAAGGTTAAAATCCCAGGGCCCCAGACCCTCAGACATGCTGATGTCTCATAGCAACTGAACTGGACCAGATCAGAGCAACTAATTGCAGCCACGGAGAGCTGTGTCCCCAAAGAGGCCTGGTCTTAGCCCCCCCTGCATTACTCTGAGCCGTGGGGAATTGTCACCCTACCTGCTGGTAGAAAGGTGAGTCTCTCGTTCCCTCCTCCACATTCACTGGCAGGAGAATCTTTCACTAAAGCCCTGTTTTTTGAGTTTGTCCCAACCAGCTTCCTGGAGCAAACAAACAACCAAACAAACCACACAACAACAACATGGAAACGTGCTGTATATAGGCACCTTGAGAAGATGTGCTTAGGAATCCAGGCCTACAATAACAAATGATTTGACTCTAAATATATGTGTGGCTTGTCAGAAATCAAGTCCTCCCTCCCCCTTTATCCTGGGTAAAAGGAGATATAGGCCACCGTTAAGAAACCTTTTCTTTGTCCAGTCTGGGCGTCTGTAAAAACCATCACTGAACTTGGAGGCCTCAAGGGGCACATTGTTTATTGTTTTCTGCACAAAATTGTCCAATGATGCTAACATTAGCCATAGCTAGATTTAGCACATCATATGTCTGATACTGACCTTTAAAAATAAATAACAAAGTGACTCCTGAAAGCTCTATCTTCCCTGTCTCCACCTATTTCCATGTGCTTCATTAAACATAATAGAATTATTATTGTTAAGTATCAATACATGTTCAATAAACCCATGTGGAGAAGGAACAAGTGAGCCCTCTTTCAGGGTGGCCTGTAGGAAACCATAGGACAAGTAGGGCATTAAGACTAAGGACTTGTGTGTGGGATTCTCTGTAGGATCCACGGCTGCTGCAATCAGCAACACCTGTGCAAGATAGCATGGAGAATAACGGAAAGGTAATATTTCTGAACCTTACAAGGCAGGCCAAACTCGTTTACAATGACAGCTGTCATTAATACAAACGTTTATTGCATTGTTATGGGGGGGGTGTAGGTATTATTAAGTGTTGGAAGAAGACCTGGAATACTGAACAATGGCAATATGTGGGCCCTGACCCTATCCTTTGCACAAAAGGACAGACAGCCCTGACATGCATCGGACTGAGGGTCAGGAATGATCACTTAAAGAAATCCAAAGAAGCAAAGCTCCAGGGTAAAACAATGAGCTTGGTGTTACCTGTCTAGTTTATGACCTTTTCCCTTGTCTTTCTTTCTTTCCTTTTTTTTTTAACTGTCCTTCAAGGGGGCTGAAAAGCAATTTTCATGCTATGGCTCTAAATATCAGTTTATCCCTCTGACAGGGTTCTGAGCATGCCCAGTAGAAATGATTTAACACTACGCTGATGACTTGCAACAGAAGAACGTCATGTGAAAAGGTAGTCTGCCACAGCTAATGGGCTCTTGTTTCAAAGGGATGCTGTGTGTACATTACCAGCGTATGGAGAAGGTGTAGAAAGGCCCAGGCAGCCATTAGGAATGGAGTGTTGTTGATGATGAAAAGGCACTTTGCCGGTGAGGGAATGGTGGGAGAGAGAAGGCTTATCTGTCTTTTTGATTAGAAATGCATGCTTCCTTTCATCATCTGAGCTGAAAAATTGGCTTCTGCTCTTGGTTTATGAAACCATTTTTCTTTTTCCTTTCTTCCCAGGTTTGCAAACTGCTTAATAAATTAGTTACTGTGAGGTACATGGGTGCCACAATAACCTTAGAGGCTTTTCCCAAATGCATCCTTAATATTTTATAAGTATTTAAATAGATTTATTCAATTTGAGCTGGCTGATTTATTAAAGCTGGCATTCTGGCATGAAAAGGGGGCTCTATGCAGATTAAAGCTAATCAAAAAAAAATTTAAGAGGTGCTCCGAGTTCATATGAAGTTTTTTTTAGGAATTAGAGCAAAACTTTTGGATACAGCCAATTAAGCAAACAGGGTAAAGAAACCATCTGAAGCATAGACGTTTGAAATGGGAGCCTCCGGCCTACGGTCCCATGAAATGTTCTGAATAGTCTATTCATTTATTCATTCACTCGTTCAGACAACATTATGGAGAGTATTAGCAACTGTGCAAGGTTCTGGTGCCTTTCTGTCACTCTGTTCAGTCCAGCTTTAAACCATTATAGGGCCAAAATGTATCTATTTACCTCTCCACCCAAGGAAGACAGCAACAAAAATCAGGTCATCTTATATAAGTTATTCTGAATTACAAAGAAAAGAGTCGCCCCCCGCCTGACAGGAAAGAGCTAGATTTTTGTCCCTGAAGGGTTGTTCTTATCTGCAGTGAAAGTGACTGAGTCTACTCAGAGTTCCTATAAGGTGACTCCCCAGTCAGCAGATCTGGGAAAGCCAACCCCCACAGTCATGTCTAATGACCCCCATTAGACCCTATGCTGGAACTGCAGTTCTTCCGAAGACCACGCCGAGCCCTGATCATTCAGAAAAGCAGGGTCCAGACTTCAGTGGCATCAGACGCTTAAACTGACTCCCTCACCATGTGCCCAAGGAATCTGTGAGAAGCTAAATTCTCTTCTTACAGGATAAAAAAGCAGACTTGGAGATTTATATCAGATCACAAAAGCTTCAGAGGAAGCAGTCAGAATTAAAGGGAACATAAATCATCTTTTCAAAATATATTTTTCCTTATTTACCAGATTTCTACACACATAATGTGCGTCAAGTATTAAATCTAAATAGTCAGACATCCAATCCTAAAGAGGATGAAATATGTTCAAAAGTACACAATGATCAATTTGAAGCAGCATAATGGATAATGCCCCAGTGATACTTTAGAGAGTATATGAACAATTAAGGTAATTATCCATACCAAAAACTATTTTATAGAAATGTGCTACAAAGAAAAAAAATTACATTAGAGTCTAAATGATCAGAAAGCGGCAGCCAGTTGGGCAGTCTTTCTAAGACCTCACTTCTCTTTTCTCCACTACTCTCTGACAAAGAGAACTGAAAATTATACCATTTGTGTTAGAATCAAATGCAAATGGAATAATTGTCCCTTCTCTAATCAAAACACATTTATGGATTGAAATACCACATGGGGCAATTTTCAGTTAATCATGAATGTTAATAAATATGACTCTAAGCTCATAAACAAACATTACTTTGGCTAATATAATATAGGAAATTATTGTTAAGCTTGATCAGACATGTAACAAAAACTGAACTTTGCAGAAAGTCAGCAAATTAACCATCTGAAAATAGAGATGAGCATCAACATTAATGAAAGATTAGATTTAGCTAAAATGCTTAGACAAATCATGCATTAGCACTAGGAAATATTTAAAGCTGGCTTTGCTGAAAATGGAAAATATTAAGTATTATCAGCATATTAGCTTCTTTACAGAGCAAAAACCAGATGCTTAGTGACTGGAGATTTAAAAACTAGAAAATCAGGTTTACGAAAATCAAAGTTACCCAGAGCTTGAATTATATCAAAGCCTCAAATAACAAATGGTGTTTTTAAATGAAATAGAAATATTCCGTACTCATTCTATTTCCATCACTGAGCTTATAAACCAATTTGAGATTCCTTCCTTTAGCCTTCCCTAAATGTAAAATATGTATTTATTTTGGGGACAAAATACTTAAACAGCTATAAAAGGATTCAAATAATCTATAAGGCCAGGGCTAGAGTCAGACCTGCAGAGGCACTAATCAAAGAAAAGCTGATGGCACCACTTCCACCTCCTGCCATGACTTAAAATAAAAACACTAAGCTTAAAGCACAGACTAGACATGGATGCTAGAACAAAATACCTCCTTTGTAGATTTGCTCATTTCAAAAGTCCATATTCCTCAAAGCTGAGCTTTTCTCATTCACAAGAGTGGGGAACCCCACCTGCTCTCAGGGTGCCCCAAGCAAAGTCTGCTGTTGGGTCACCCAACACTGTGAAAGAAATCACCTTAAAGTGAGAGCAGTATGAGGGAATGCTGACATCTAGGCTTTAGGGGAAATAAAATTTATTTCATCCATTATAGTTTTTTTTTAATCTCTTGGTCAATCTGCAGATCAACCTCTATATAGCCATGCAATTAAGTGAAGTACACGTGTAAGATCATACTCCATGCACCCCCAAAAATGCAAGTTTCATCTGAAAAATTGCAATAGCAAAGGTAAAAATCAGTCCTCCCTTTGGATTATTTAGGTAACTGTCACTCTTTTCAACTTGTTCTGAAAAATCTAGACCCAAGTCTAGAAAAGGAGAAGAAACCTTGAGTGACAAGGCAGTGAGTTCACAGTAAGGGGCTGGCCATTATAAAAATGCATAGAACTTTGATACAATCTACTTCCTACTTTCTAAAAACTCCAATATTGTCAAGTGTGGCAATCAATACGTGTGGCAAGTAATAATAGCATCTATTTACCAAACACTATGTAGTTACTAGGCTTTATAGTTATGTTGCTTTAACTTATTAAACTCTTACAATGATCCTCTAAGGTTTCTCCTTTTTCAGATGAGAAAACTGAAGCTCAGAGAGAAACTTATCCCAGTTAATGGTATAGTTGGGATTTGAACCTAGGCAGACTGCTAGTGAGGATTAGTGAAAGCATAACCTTTTCAAACATATGCTGTCAGTGTTCTGAATTGCTTACATTAAAATATTCTTATGCAAACCAAAATTGCAAAGTGTCCCCGTTCTACATTGTGCAAGAGAAAATAATTACACCTTTTAAAAATAGAATTTCCATTTTTAGCTTTAGCTTTACAGCTTGTTGCTCCATTTTCTCCATTATCAAGGAAATAGGGTAAAAGAAATATTTATTGTGCTGTGGGTCCTTGTCTGAATCCACTTGCCCTTCTTTCTTACTGAAAACCAGACTAAACATTCGTGAATGTCTACATTTTTAATTTTTCAACAGTAATGAATAAACTCTACCTGGGGTACTCTAACCAGCCCCCCGCATTGTTAGCAGGCCTCACATTCTACTGATATAATTGTACAACTGCACTCTTGGCCTGACCTTTCTGGACTCGCCCATCTTTGGATATTTCTGATACAATCGAAGTTCATGTAAAGCACTTGTTCTGAAAATCACTTTTGGAAGACCACGAAGAACTTTCAAGGCATGCTATCTTAAAGAAACCTATAAATGAAATAGGTCCAGGATGAGGCACATAAGTGGCTGGGGGAAAAAAAAATCTCCATTTAGTATACACAACTTCAGCTTCCCTGTCTATACAGATTCCATATAAGGAATAGTAACTTTTCAAGTCAGCAGGCCTGGACATATTTCTTGGCCTTATAATTCTCACAGTTCTAGACATTCCAAGGTAGAGGGTCATTCAAACAGAGTTGTAATTTCTTGTGTATATTTATTTCCAAAGTGTCTTCTGCATAGTTTCCCAATGAAATCATAGATGGAGGCTAGGGGAATGCGGGCTGGGTTATTTTTCAAGCATGCCTAGAAGAAGCAGGCAAAAAGGACTGCTCTGGGTTTCTCAAGCAAAAGGGACAATCTTGAGCTGGACTACCATAGCGAGAGCTTTCGCCCCTGTGCGGTTCACTTAAACTGTAGCATTTGTCTTGGAGTTGATGAGCTTTGAAGACTAAACTTCCCTGTGGTCACTAGGAGAATGGCATCTCTCACATACAAGTCAGCTTGGTAGGGCAAGATTATCCAACAAGAATATGCTGAAAGGCCCACTGTCAGCATTCTAGTGTCTTCTCCACATCTCAGCACCCTTGAGTGCACCCTTACTGCCTTAGTGCTTTGATTGTCTCATCTGTGAAACAGGGTGAACATACCAAGACGGCAGCAATTTCTTTTTGGATCTGAAAGCTACTAAAAATGATGTAAGGTTTTTAATATTTGTTTTACTATACTCAAAATGTAACCAAATCGTATAGATATAGTTTTATATCTTTAGGTGAAATGTGAATATCAGGAGACCCAATAAAATGAGGAAGGTTTGAATATTGACACATATCCAGGGCTGATCATTACTAACTCCAAGATAATGAGAATAGTTTGGTCAAAAGTGTTTTTTAAACTTCATTGCAAATCCTGAATTATCTAGGGTTACTCTCTATTCATTCAACAAATAGTTATTATCTATTCACTCATCGAGTCCTTATCAAACAGACATTCCTCTACTTATCAAACAGACATCCTTCACTTGGGATACATCAGTGAAGAAGAGAGGTAGCTCCATCCCCTCCTGGAGCTTGAATTTTCATGGGAGGAGAAACTTAATAAACAATAAATATAATAAATTAGAAGATTCTCCTGTAAGTTAAAACATGTTAAGTGCTAGAGAAAGAAGAAAAAGTTGAGTAGCCTAAGGGATCGGCAGTTTGGGAGTTGGGGTTGGGGATTGGTGTAGGTTTCTCTCTTAAATAAAGTGATCTACATAGGCCTCATTAAAAGGTGACTGAAATTGAGCAAAGACTTCTAGGAGGTAAGAGAGCGAGCTGTGCAGGTATGTGGGGAAGAGCAGACCTAGGGCTCAAGGAATAGAAGGTAATGGTAAGGTCTATGACTCATTGCCCCCAAAGCAGAAGCCATTGCAAGGATTTGCCCAGAGAAGAGTCATGAACTTAAGGTCAATCAGAGTACATTGAAAGTGCAAGATTTCGGATGAGATCCCCAACAAGAAAGTCTAGTACACTTCCAATGTGTAAGTATTGTACATCACTCACTAAAACCTACACGTGGCAAATAAAGACAAAAGAGACCATGGCTAAAACATCGCGGCTCTTAAATTACCTTTTCTGAATTAGGATATTAATTCAGAAAATTAATTATGATATTAATTCTGAATTATATTAGACAAAGACTACAGACAATATAACCTGGTGTTGAGAAGCTTAGGTTTAGCCACCTACTTTTGCTGTAACTTTGAGCAAATTAATTAACCTGCTGGGATTTGCAATGGAGAACAGTCTAGCACAGATTGGAGTACAGAGATATTTGGGTGCAGAGGATCCCCAAAGTTGCATTATAGACGTAGCTGCATCCATCTACTAGTAAGAGAGGGACATTACGCCAGTTGCCCTGGATCTAAAGCAGGGCCCATGGCTGAACCTTAGGTTGAAAGGCAAGATCCCGCGCCAATAGTAGGGGCTCAGCATTCGCATGTGTCTGGCTGCTCCCCTCACCATCCCCCCGCCCACCCCCGACCTCATAACTTTATGTTGCAAGGGCTGCAGGATCCAAGATAAGAATTGTGACTTATAAGGAATCTAAGAAGGCTGCTTTGTCTGAAAGCAAGGAGCCAATGGAGCTTGGGGGCAACATAGTTATGATACCCAATTAGCTGAGAGTTCATTTAACAAACACAATCCCCTTTATTTGATGTACTTCCAGCATTGCTTATGAGCTATATCCTACTTGGGAGCACAAACTCTCCAATTATTTGCCTTACATTATGAATCATTTATCTAGTCAATCTAATATTCTTCCCTTATGCATCTTAATACCTCAATTAACTATTATGAGTCATTTGTTATTTGTATACCTGAAAACTGCTTTCTTTCCAAGTTATTACTTATTGGTCATAATCAATTAGGAAAGTTTTTAGACTATGGCTGTCTTATATAAATACACTGGTAAAGCTCCTATGATTTCTGACAATTAAATTGTTCTGTCACTTGGGGACTCTCATTAATCTCAACTTGTCATCCTTGTTTATGCAGGTTATAATGGGCTATGTGTGTAAGTGAAACGAGACGCTAAAAGGCTTTGGCTTTTTAACTCTTTGATAAAAGTAAAATGGAAATACTTAAAGTGGTGACTTTGGTTTGTACAATCTGAAGGAACTATATTCTGGACAGGGGCCAATCAACTCCACCATAACCCACAGCAATCATTGTATAGATTTGTAATTTAGAAACTAGAAAAAAAAAGTAACTGGCTTCTAACCCCTGTGGATTCCTTATGTTTACATATCCAGAAAAGGAAATCACAGAGAAGAAAATTGTTCTTCGTCTTTACTGGTCAAGTTCTAAAAGCTCTGGGTATAACTAGTATATAAGTGGGTAAAAGAAAAGAAGCATCATAGCAGTCAGAAAGGTCCCGGGGGGAAATTTAGATGTCACATGCCATCAACAAGGATTTGATTCATGGCAAGAATCTAAATGCAGGGAGTTGTTATGAGGGCTACTATGTATTGGTATTGAGATGTAATTTATTGGGCATCGTTATTTATGATGTGAAATATGCAAACAGTGTATTAATTAAATTCAGGTGTGCCTACCTTTAGCAAAACCTCGGACAATAATTAAATTATACAAAGTGACCCAAGTCAACAGATCAGAAATCTGAACACAAATCTAAGAGCTTTAATAAAGTCATAAATCACTGTAAAGGAAATGGTAGGTATTATTATTAAATTGAGAGCAAGACTGAAAAGAATGTGTAATAATAGAGCTGGTGAAAAACAAACCTGAAATAGAACTATAAGGAACAAGGGGAGCTGATCTGCCCAGATGGAGCTGCTAATCAAAAACTGGGTTGAGAAATAACAGTTTGGCAAAAAATTAAACATTAGAAAAGATAAGATTTCAGATTCACCACTTTTTACTTCCCAAGAAAATTCAAGTGGTCTCATATGTGGTAAGTGTGGTGAAGGGGAGCCAAGTCCATTCACTTGAGTCTTCTAAAAAGTGAAATATCTTAGGACCCACTCCTCAAAAGCAAAGAAGTCACCACGTACAAACACTTTAATCCCAGGGTTGCAATAGGTCCCTAAGTAGCCTTAGAAATCCTTTATTATGATACTGTGATTCTATTCTTACTATGTTATTCTCTCCTATACAAAATGCCACCAGTGCCTTTCTTATGTAAATTCAGCTAGCATTGACTGAAAGCTTGTTACATGCCAAGCACCCTACTACACTCTCATTTATCCACACAACAACTCTAGAATGTAGATTTTCTCATCCTCCTCCTTTTATATTCAGATAGGGCATTTCATAACTTGTTCAAGGTTAAGGAAAGGATGTGAACCTAATCTGCCTGCCACTAGACTCCAACTTGAACCATTATGCTGGCTTGTCTCCCTCTCTGTGCCAGTCTACCCTCCATTCCCATGTCAGTCCATTTCCCATTTATCCCTAATGAATCTGAGAAGCTTAATGGTGGCTCTGTCATCTATGGTGCCAATTCCTTGACAGCAAATACTGCATCTTGTTTACTTTTAAATCTCCTACAGTGCCCAACACAGGTAGCTATGGATCATATTGGAGGAAGAGAGTGAAAGAAAGAGGCAGATAGGAAGAGGGAATGCTGAGCTCAGTGACTTGTACGATGGTAGAGAAATGTAATAATGCTAGTTAGCAGCTGGCCCAGTTTTACTGCTGGGGGAGGGTTGTTGTTGAGCAAATAATTTAGTTTATCTCAGCCTCCATTCCTCATCTGTAGAATGAGGAGTTGGCCTAAGTGATCACTCTAATCTCTTGCAGCTCCCACATTCTCTGATTTTTATTCATTTTAAACGTGTTTCTTCCTAGCCCCACCAGGGACCATGATAAACCTGTCATGCACTAAAACCCCTTCCATGTACCAAGAACTCTGTATATGTTATCATCTTGTGATCCTCACAGCAACTCTGTAAGGACAGTATTATCATTGTCATTCAGCAGAGAAAGTGAAGCTTAGCCAATTTATAAGCTCAAGGTCATGCGGTCAGTGAGTGGCAGTAAGGCAGGCCTGATCTCATGCAGTTATGAATTTACAAGTCTACCAGAGCTTGAGAACAGTTGAAACTCCTAGCTGAATGGCTCCTTAGAAAGCACAAAATACCATCCTGTGACCCTGAAAAGTTCCCAATGTGATTCCCTCAATCAACAGGGATCTGGGACTTGAGAAAATGAAACGATCACTGAGATGTGATTTTTGGAATTGCCATGTTCACAGTCACCACTGCGTCTCTAACCCTGGGCAAGCACCTCTCACAAAAACATCAGATCACTGCAAAACCTGTCATCACTTAGCCGTCCCCACCATCTCTCCCAAGGCTGGGCCCCCAGAGCACTTTCTGTCTGTACTATTCAGTTGTCACTTAATCACACACTCCCTCATCCAGCCTGTTGCTTCATGTGCCTTACTCTTGCCGTGCCAACACAAATACAAGTTACTTAAGGACAGAAACTGAGCTTTATAGTTCTGTCCAGCCTTACAGTATCTACAACAGAGTTGGAGCCATTAAGTGATCCTCTCTTTCATTCAATGTATTCATCACATTTTCAGCAGAAGATCAATCAATGTGCTCCTTCTCTGCCCTGAATCTGCTGCCCTAAAAGTACTAGCACAGTTCAACTGCTACAGTTCAGCGGGAAACCGCCCTGAAGGGTCTCAGTACCACACCACAATGCTGAGCCTGGCATTTAACTGCCAAGAATAACGTGGTGCTGAGATGGAGAATATGGCTGAGATACCTCCTGCCTTCCATGGAGGAATTTGATTCTAACAGAGCTCTTCAAGTGATAGTCCCCTATCAGTCCAAGGTAAGTTTAAAATCAGGCCCAAGAGAGACAGAGAATGGTAGAACCTCCAAGATCCCAGGAAATCCCTTCCTGTCCCACTCCTATCAAAGCCTTAAGATTCTTTCTACTTAGCAATATAGATTACTTGGCCACATACCTTCTTATTTAACAAATACTACACAGCAGAAAATCCTTCAGAAAACTCAAGATTGCAAGACCCAAAGTTTTTAAAATATATAATCCTAAAAGCATCTCTCTGCCTGTAGAGAAAATGGGGCCTGGATTAAAGGTCTTGATATTCCTTTGAGAGTTCATTGCCTTTGCAAATCAAGAGAGGAAAGGTTCAATTATTGGTGATGAGACACCCGTTTTTTTGTAGGAGCTTCTCTATAGGGTGATGAGCCCTACTCCTGAGAATATGCAGCAACATGACAATAGGTAGTTGTCACTCAGGGCAAAGTTGTTTGATCTCAATAACAAAATTCAGAATATATTTTCAGGATACATCCCAGAATGTTAGAAGTACTTCTCCCCCACATCTGGAAAGTTGAGATGCAAAATTAAATATCATGGATATTGTAAGATAATTTGCATTTTCATTCACCAGAGAAATAGATATCAATGTAAGACAGAAAGAAAATAGAACGAAGGATACTTAGTAGAAATAGTTACAATGTGCTAAGCACATACTATGTGCCATGCTCCTTTGTTGTGGTTGTTTTTTATTTAATTTTCACAAATACTCTGTGAAGGATCTATCCCCCTTTTGAACATGAGATTATTAAGCTTCAGACACCTCTAGTAATAACATCATTACTGAGTGCTAGAACCTGCATTCATATCAAGATGCTTCCATCTCCAAGTCCATTCTGTTAATCACTAAAATTTAGTTTATGTGTTTATCTTGTCAGATAGCCAGGTGTTCAGAGCTGATCTTGGAGTTTGTTTTGTATGATCATGAATTTGGAAGGGTAATGGAAAATTACCAGCTTCCCTAAATGTCTCCATTTGGCCCTGCTGAGCAGATGTACCTGGTCCCTCCAGGTTTGCTAGGTAAGTCCCTCAGTATAAAGCTAGAGTCCAAGGGAAGGTAGAAGTGCTGACTTTGAACATGTTCTCTGAAAGTGCTGTTATTTGAAAAAGCTGTACAGTGTCAGAGCTGAGCAGGGTTCCAGCTGTGAACAGCACTCTAAAGAGTGTTGAGAGAATCTGGTCTGTCCAGCTGTGCGGAGCCCGGAAGTGCTTGAAGAGGTGACAAGCGCCAGAGTCCTCCCCAAGCCCTCCCCAACAGCTGCAGCCACTAACAACAGAAGCTAGGAAGATTTGCTAAAGCCAAAAACACAGCCACTGCATCCCCAGCATAATGCCCTGTCGGGAGCTATAAGCCGTCCCGACCAATCACGATGGACACAAAACCAACTTCTCAAGGTAGAGTGATGGCTCTGAGATCCGCATCTAGTCTGGACACTGGGCCATTATAATACTCTAACCCCATGAGAAGCATCAGAGACCCAACCAGAGAAACTCTTCCCTGTTCTCACCAGCTCCTTTCCTTTGGTCAGTGGGTACAAGGCAGGGGGTATGGTTGGTTTGTCATCCAGGGATAATGAGGAAAATGATGTAAATCAGCATGATATCGAGGAATCAGCAGGGGCTTTGGAGTCAGAGGAACCTGGGTTCAAACCCTGATGCTTCCATGTACTAGGTGTACAACTTTGATGAGTGAAATAAACCTTTCAAGCCTCCTTTTCCTCACCTTTAAAGAGTGTAATAGCAATTTCCTTTTAGAGTTGTGACAAAGTGATTTAAAATAAAATATAAATCATGATAGCTGGTAGATTTCCAAAAATATTCCTTCTTTTCCTCCTCCTGTATATTCACAGAGGGATTAAAATAGTGTTTTTCTGCTATGAAATCTCATGGGATTGAAAGCCCAGAAATGCTAGGTGAAAAAATGAGCCATCCCTAGTGACCTTGAAGTATAACACAGATGGCCAGCGAAGATGTCACCAGGGAAAGTGAGTGGGTCACATAAGAAAATGTGTTAAAGTGCTCAGAAATGCCCTTTCAATTTTGATTATTTTAAATTCCTAGAATGGTTTAAGCACATGTAGGCAATGTAATGAACACAGTGAGTACTTCCAACACCAGCACCTTTGAATCGGTATCCTTGTTACCCTAAATGGAAAACTGTATCCAACATTGTCAAATGTAGAAGCTTTTATGTAAATAAAAATGTTCAGCAACTGTGACCTCATCTTTACCTACGACGATTCTACCACGGTTCAAGTCCAAGCTCCAGCACTCTGTCAATCTCTCTGTTCCAAGAGGCAGAAAACCCAACTTAAACTGGCTTAAGCTTAAAATGACATGGTTCAGGGAGCTGAGGAGTCCAGTTCAGCCTCCGTTCCAGATTGATGTAAAATGCAAATGATGGCAGCAGGACCCTGCTTTGTGTTAGGCTTCTCTTTGTTGGCTACATTTTTTAAAAATATATTGTAATGATTTATTGATTTCAGAGAGGAAAGGAGAGGGAAAGAGAAATAGAAACATCAATGATGAGAATCATGGATTGGCTGCCTCCTGCACATCTCCCACTGGGGATCAAGCCCACAACCCGGTATGTGCCCTGACCGGAATCGAATCGTGACCTCCTGGTTCATAGGTCGACACTCAACCACTGAGCCACGCCGGCTGGGCTGTTGGCTACATTTAAAAGTCTGCGTGGTGGCCCTTCAGGCTCCCTTGATCAAAAAAAATCCAGTCCAACAGAAGGGAGAATCTGCTTCTGGGTTGGCACAAAAAGAACATCTGGGGTTCAGATTGGGGTTTTTATGTCTACTGGGTACCCAACTCCAGCCAGATGAGTGAGTCCACTCATTAGCCTGGCTTGGGACATGAGATCCCCCTGGGAATAAAGTCAGTACTACAGTCGGCACATAGACTGAGAGTGAAGAGGAATAGTAACCCAAAAGCTAGCTGTGGATATTGCACAGTAAAATCAACCAATGTCCACTATTACCCTCTAGCCCCAGAGAACAATGGCCATTATGTCCTTTACACCTTTACTAACTTCCTTTGTGCCACTTACATAGCGCTTGTCACGTGCAACCTTATATTTTAGGTTAATGATTAGCGCCTCAAGGGCAGAGGCTATTTTAAATGTCTTTGTCTCCATCAACATTGTCTTTCACAGTGCTTTACCCTTAGTGAGTAAATTAAGGGAATTTAATAAAAATTAATGAATTTAACACACAGCTTTGAAAATGAAAAATTGAAGTCAAAAGTTGAAATAGTTGACCTGTAGAAGAGATTAAGGGGAAACAATGTTAGAATTATACCGTTTCTGGAGGAGTGGGAGAAAGGGAAATCAGAGGCCCTTTATTTAAAAATCGTTGTCAGAAATCTCCAACTTCCTTAAGAAATGTATTTAAGAGATTGAGAGGGCACATTGCTCAAAAATACCAAAAACCCTCATGGAAAAGCTTGAACTTTCCAAGTCAAACCATCAAGATAAATAACTAAAGAAAAATATCCCAAAAGGTAAAGGAGACAGGTGAATTAATTGGAGTGAAGGGGATAGCGAGGAGGCAAGGGCTCTAAAACAAACAAAAATAGTTTTCCAACAACACGTCCAAGAATTTGGAGGAAAACGGTTCAGATAAGAAAGGGGAATTCACTATCAAATTACCCAAAACGTCTCTTTGCAGGATTAGATCTGGCCACCATCAGCTCCTGTCTGGAGGAAGTCCTCATAGCTACATGAGACAGAAAAGTTGATTAAGTCTTTTAAATACGATCACACTCCTTTTTAATTAACCTCCGGGCCAACTGGGTCATGGCGAGTAGACTGCTTCTATTTTATTAGCAGTCTCCAGTTTTACCTTGCCAGGACTGCACAGCACGCAAACAGAGACAAGGAATTTGTTACAGCCCCATTGTGGAGAAATATATTTCAACTGAGGCTCTCCTTTTGAGAGAAAAAGCTAAATGTATCTTTGGGTCAGGAAAACATTTGACAACAAAGAACAGGAGGTGGTAAATTGTGGCCAGGAGGCCAAATTCAGCTCAATGTCTGTTTTTATAAAGTTCGATGCCTATTTGCTCATCTAACGGCTGCTTCTTGTGCCTAGAAGGGCAGAGCTGAGTCATTGCAGCAAGCATCATATGGTCCGAAAAACTTAAAATACTTACCATCTAGCCCTTTATAGAAAGAGTATGCAGGCCACAGAAGATGATGGGTTTTCTACCAGCTCTCAGAGAATCAGGTGTGCTAAGGGCAGGATGGTGGCAAGGTTTGTCATGATCAGTAATGACTGTGGACTGTGAGTAGAAGCAAAGGACAGAGAAAGAAAGCAGCAGTTCTGGTTGCTGAGTAGAAGGCTTGCTGAGGAACCAAGAGGGAAAAGATACAGAGAGTGGGGAGGCCTCCATGGAGGAGGGTGGGGCAGAGAGAGGCGCAATTAGTAGAAAAGCCTTTGTCTGCCTTAAAGTGTTTCTCTCTTCTGCTACTGCTGCACATTTGAATGTTTTATTTCTTCGACCCTCCGAGTATTACCAAACAGTTATTATCTGAGCTTCTAACAAACAATTATTCCAGCTCCTAATTTATATTTCAATCATTTTAACTACTGATCTTATGATCACATCCCGGCTCTGATCACATTAGTGTCTATTAACTATGCAGCAACCAATAAAATCTGCATGAGAGACTTATTCCATATATACTCCCTTAGTGCAATTTATTAAAATAATGTAGACTATTAACGTTTAAACTAAATGTAATATATATATTTAATATAAAAATTCTCATTACTGTGATTAATAAAATTTTTACTGTAAGCTGATATTTAGTTAGAGAAAATGAACAAGTTAAGCCAACTGAACTATTTCAGTTACATTAATTTAATTAAATATGACTTCTACATTATGTAGGATTAGGTACCTACCACTGATAATTCTAACATATTTAAGGAATCAAAAAGTAGAATTCCACTATTAAAGTTACAGGCAAATCACCAAAGTCCTTTTAGATAAAATATCCTAGCATCTCTCACTGAAGCCCTTCACTTTTCTAGATATGAATTGCAGAAGTTAAAAAGTAACGCCACAATAATGCACTGTTTTCCTCCTTAAAAAGTCTCATTGTTTAGGTTTTTCCTTTTGAACTGCACTAAGGCTGTGTGCGTGTGTGTGTGTGTGTGTGTGTGTGCATGTGTGTGTGTGTGCGTGTAAGAGAGAGATGGAGACAAAAGACACAGAGACAGAGAAAGAAACACAAAAACACAGAGTTGTCTCCATCTATACAGAAACGTTTCCCAAAATGATTTATGGAAGCATGTGCTGGTCAAACTTCAGTCTCTTCCTTCATGTGGAACTACCCTGACCTGGGCTGATTGCCCTGACACTTCCCCACTTTGCAACCTTTGGTAAATAATGACTTCAGCCCAGTTTGTCCATCAATAAAATTGGACTGAGAGGTTGTGAAGATTGAGATGGATAGAAAAATCCTAGCCTTTGATTACTGCCCCTCAGAGCTGGGCGCCTGTGCTGCTGCCTCAGAAAAGGTTATGTTTTATTATTTCTCCTCTTCAGGCATAACCACAGGGCCAGTGTGGCTGAATTATCCTGTGCAGCCCAGAAGTCTTTCCCACAAGGCCCTGGCCATCAACCCACCTCATTGCATTTTTTCTGCTCTATCTCCATCTTTTCTTGCTTTCTTTGTCTTCTGTGCTGGTGACATTCTACTGACAACTAAGAGGTCCTGTGATCATTCAGAACTAAAAGCTGGAAGAGGAGAGTGAGCAGAGCAATAACACTAACACTGAGTCCCATGGGTCTGTGCTGGAGTCCCAGCTCACCTGCTACATAGCCTTGGGTAAGTACCTAGTCTCTTTACCTCTTGATTTCCATGCCTGCCAAATAGGAGTGGGAGAGTCAATAAGGATACCTACTTATAGGGTTGTTGTGAATATTAACTGATTTCTGCAGATAAAGTGCTTCAAATAGTGCCCATATTAAGATAGTAATACTAATGCTATCAATAATAATGGGGATAGTGATTCCTACAAGAAGATCACTGCTCTTCTAGAGGCTGGGTCATGCATTGGTAGAGACCCACAAACTTGAGGAGACCCACAAACCGCTCTGCAACCAGCAGACTCTCAGGCACTGTGAGTATTCCATTCCCCAGAAGGAAGGGAGCACTGCTATTCTAGAGTGTCCCAGGGAACATCACAGATTCCCCCTCCTTAGGCTCTAGTGATTTATTTTTACAAGGTCTGCTTGAGAATGACAGAAGCTGCCAGTGTTACTAGAAATACAGTCACTTTCAGAGAGCAACAGAAGAGGAAGAAGAAGAAGAGAAGAGAGAAGAGAGAGAGAAGAAGAGAAGAGAGAAGAGAGGAGGAG